>NC_079459.1:21929551-22049551 GCF_903798145.1 Danio aesculapii | reverse complement strand
AGAAGATTATTTCAAATATAGACAAAAGAAAGCGAAACCGCAGTACAAAGGGTTTACAAAGGGTACCCAAAAAGTTTTTTAAAGAAAATTATTCTGTTCATCAAGGTGGCATTTATTAAATGTAAAAAAAAATGTTAAATATTTATAAAAAAAATTAAATAACTGCTTACTTATTGTATGTAGTTTCAAATAAAAATTATTACTCTTTTCATTATCATTATCAGTGTTGCCAACTATTTTCAATGAAAAGGCACTAAGCTCTGCCCGAAAAGTCGCTAGATTACGTCAAACGTCGATTTGCATATTATTGACGTCATCACGTCCAACCGTTTCTGTTTGTTTAACAGCCTATGGTTAATAAAGTGGTATTTATATTTGCAAGACACTTTGTTTGCATGTAATTTAACTAAATGTATTGCTGTTTGATTACAGCATATCAGTATCGATCAATGTAGTGTATTTACATTAATGTCTCAGACATAATAAACTCAGGAAAGTTCCGAAACTGTCACTAAAATATCTGTGATTTGTAAACGAGACAAATTACACAGTCAAATTTGTAAACAGTCAAATTAAATTGTTAAATTTAAAAACAAAGGAGAAGCAGATCGGTTTGACTGTACAAGGGAAATACCTCACACTCGTGATGCTAAATCATTTGCCGTCGGTACGCAGAGGGCTGATCTGCTCTCAGGCTGCAGGTATGAGAGACTGCTGTACAAGGACTGCGCTGCCCGTAAATGCTCTGAGGCTGGGGAGGGGCCGACGGCATCACTCACAGCTCGTGGGGAAGAGTAGGAACCATACAGTACGTACACATGAGAGCAGAGGTATTGCTAGACATAAAGTTCTACTGGGGCACGCACCCCCTTCCCCCACCCTCACCCACCCTCCAAAAAAAAAAAAAAATATATATATATATATATATATATATATATATATATATATATATATATATATATATATATATATATATATATATATATTCATAACACACCAGAACTGTAGGCCTATAGTCTATGCAGTGTGTAAACTTACAGGGCAGTGTTGGGTACTGCGCACCACGTTATTGAACTCCAATATCTCTGAGGGAGATTGTTACCCGATAGCCTATATTAACAAGAGATTTTAAAAATAAAAGGCATTTTAAAATAAGAACAAACAACAAATAAAACTGGTCCCGTGGATTTCAGCACCTGTTATCTTGCTAGTGTGCTGTGGAGTGTGTGTAGCTATAGCGCTCTTATGCAGCGCATCTCAACTGCCGGCTGGTGTGAGAGAGAGAGAGCGCGCGTAAAATGCTCAAAGCCGGCATATAACCAAAAGCGAGATCATATCGTTATAAATATTCCATTAACAATACTTATCGACGTATTTATACATTTACATGGTGTTTATTGGGATTGTGTGATCTGTATAGGCTGTCTGATCTTTACAGAAGCTGTAAACTGACACGCGTGCGGTGACAGCAGTGATTTTCAGCTCTGACAAGAAGCTTTTATTTAGCCTGTAGTCTTTAGAGTTTTACATAATGTTCCATTACTTAAAATTTCTTTCATTTTTTTATTTATAGTTTAGAAATAAAATGAGTGCTAGCTTGTTTAGCTGTGATCATTTGCTAGGATCATATTTCATATTTGGTTTATTCTTCAGTAGCCTAAAGATTCGTTAATAATGTATTTTATAAACGGACTGTTTATAAGGACTAAGCTATTAATATATAATACATTAGGCTAATTAATACATTAAGACATTGAGGTCGGGTAGGAGGACAACATCGCATCCATGTATAGTGAATTACTGTTGAGTGGTATCGGTGCGTGGTATCGGCCTTTCATATCCGATACGAGTATTTTAACCAAGTATCGACCCGATACTGGTATCGGTATTGGTGCATCCCTAACAATTATTCTAAATCTTAAATGTAACTGGAAAACAATGTTAAGACACAACTGGAGTTATATGCTAAGATCATTTAGGAAATCTTTTGCATAAATATTAATTTCATTTGAATGAAATTCTATAGACAATTCAATAAAATACTAAAAATAATTGTTTTATAGAATTATCTGTGGTCTTAGACTTGACACATGGCAGAGAATTAGGTTTATTAAGTCTTACCTCCCTGACTCATCATCCCTCCTTTTTGCTTTATACAAAAAAATCTATCAGGAGGCACGTGCCCCAGTAAATTGGGTCTATCGACGCCCCTGCATGAGAGTATATAAAAAATTCCAGTAACGCCCAAAAAAGTCACTAGATTTGTCGCTAGTTGCTTTTTTGAAAATTTGTCGCTTAGGGGAGGTCTGAAAAGTTGCTAATTTGGCAACACTGGTCATTATTGCTTTTATTACTATTACCATTAATAATAATAATTAATATTAGAGTGATTTCTGAAGGAATCTGAAAACTGGAGTAATAAAGCTGAAAATTCATCTTTAAAATCACTGGAACAAGTTATTAAATGAATTTATAAACTACTCTTGAACCGTTATTTTATAATGCAATACCATTTCACAATTTTACCTTTTTTCTGTATTTTTGATTAAATAAATGCAGCTTTGGCGAGCATGAGAAGCTTATTTTAAAACATTTAAAAATTCTACTGCCCCCAAACTTTTGACTGGTAGTGTATTTTGATGAACCGTCCTTTAAAATTTATGAAAGGGATTGTTACTATGAACTTTGGACTGGGTGCACGGCTTATTTAAATCTGTTCAAATGAAAAACAAAGCTGTCTTGAGGTCATTGGTCACGTCTGGAAGTGTTTTGTTCACAAAAAGGATCAATGCTGAGGGCAGTATTTGTCCCCAGAATTGATTTTTACATGCGGTTTTTGCCCTATTTTAAACTAAACATTCAGTGTGCAGTCATGTCAAAACACATTAAGCAGCCATAAATACACAAAATCGTAGTTCTTTTTAAAAGTTTGGGAGCATTAAAAAAATAATAATCATAAAAGTTGAAGTCTTTGTTCCCACCAAAGCTGCATTTATTTAACCAGAAATTCAAAACAAATATCTATATCTAATATTATGTTGTGATATTGTTAAATTTAAAGTAGCTTTCTATTTTAATCAGTTTTAAGATAGTAACTTTTAATAGCCAAGGGGGGAAACTACAATTTTACGTAATTAAATTTAATTAATTAAGCAATTTAAAATTCTAATTTTGAGACATTTTAATAATCGTGACTTAACATCTCACTCTTTTTTTTTTTTTTTTTTGTCACTTCTAGTGGCATTTGCCATGAAATATTGTTCATAATTGACCCTTTTGGTCATTTCTATCCAATTAAACATGATGTTTACTAACTAAGGTCAGTTGTGCCCTCAAGTTGCTGTATGAACTGTCCATGTAATGCAGTGTACTGTTTGGATTTAGTGCGTCAACCGAATGATAAAAGAGCACTGCACTGGCTTGCATTAAGCCTGATCGGTGTGACATCTGTTGTGGGCATAAAGAATGCCCAACATCTTGACTTGGCATCTTAACAAAGCCTTAAGGAGCGGCATACCTCACACTGTTCTCTGTATTAACAGTTTAACACTGAGCTTTCCAAGTGTTGCCTCAACTCTTAAATTTTATATATCCAAATAACAATGCTTATTTTTCCCTTTTGTGGTGCATTGGAGCATTTCCCGGATTCATATGTGTTAACAAAAAAAATCAGTTGGGGATTTTAAACATTTTGTTTATATTTATAATATCCTATGCACGTTTTGGGAGAAAATATCCCATTTGCAGAAACAAATGGGTGTAAACATGCACCAGTTCCCAGTGTTTACATCGGAGACTGCGCTAGTTATGTATTAGCTGGGCTTGACGTTAACTTTTGCAGGATTTTGGCTAGAAGATTTCCAACATTACTAGCCGTCTGCCATTTTCGTCAGCCACAATTTTGTTGTTGGGAAAATTATTTATATGCATAAATTTGACTTTGAGATGCTAAAATGACTTGATTTAGATTTTGTGTTATGTTCACATGTATTTACCTTTTTTGTGTGTTGTGTATGACCTTGCTCAATGTGCATGAGCAAATGGGTTGTGGTTTCATAGTGTATTTCACATGACTTTTCAGTGGTCGAAATTAAGGATTTACCAAATTTGTCTCTTGCCACACCAAACATAAATAAATAATTATTTCTTGGCCACAAATTTTAGTGTCAAAATAAGCAAAATATATCTGTATACTATATTTTTTATTCAACAAAATGTTTCTTTAAAAAAAAAAAAAAAAAAAAAAAAAAAAAAATATATATATATATATATATATATATATATATATATATATATATATATATATATATATATATATATATATAATAAAAAAGTTTGTCATGTATCTAAAACTGCATATGTCTGTGTCCTGGCTAAAGGTCTCAGATCACCAGTTAACTAAGTAGGGAGTCAATCTCCTATTAAAGCAATCTTATTGTAAAAAATGATAATTAAACCATATTATCAAATAAATTATAAGCAAAAGAAATCAGGTGAAAAGCATACCTTGTGTGAAAATGTAAGGATGATCGTGTTAACGTTAGGCCTGTTAATAATCTGTTTAAAGAATGGTTAAAGCTAAAGCAGCAACCACTGCTGCTTACAAAAAGTCAAAAAGCCTGATCACACCAATTGAGTTTGCAGGCATGGTTGCTTCGCAGAACATCACATTGCAAGTTATCTTCCTCTCAATCTGTATTCACCTGCTTACTTTGGCTTGCACGAACATAGCTATTTTTGTCAGTCCTGCTGCTTCTCGATTCTAAGATCCCATTTGCACGCCTATTGGGTCATCTTAATTGTTGAACCCTACTTTTAAGAAAACTACAATTGAAAACTGATTTCCAACCAGCTAAAATGGCTAGTGGGAGCAGCTGTCTTACCCACCACAGCTGAAATCTACCCGCATTTGGCAGGTTGGCAGGTGTTAATGTCAAGCCCTGTATATTAATCATTGCATTTAATCTTTACAGGGATAGTTCAACCAAAAATCTAAATTTTCATTTTCTATTCAGTTTTTTTTTTTTGTTCAATCATTTACTCAGCTTTTGCTTGTTCCATACAAATTTGAGTTTTGTTCTGTTGAACACGAGATACTTTGAAAAAATGTTTTAAATCTGTAACCATTGACTGCTATATTATTTGTTTTTCCTGCTATGGAAGTTAATGGTTACCTTAAGGCACATTTTGCATTATTAAGGTTAATGATTTATTGAGGAATCGATCTTTAGATTGATTGTTTTTGTAAATTGACTTTTGAACCATGCTGAACAGACTTTACTGCTCACATTCCTCCTCAATATGTTCAAGCCATGTTTATCTTTCGCAAGCACTAGGGATACTTGTTTAGGCAAAATGGCGTTTTGATTTGTTCATTGGTATTTTGGCACAACGTTGCATACCTGCTTGTTCTAGACCAGTCTTATCTTGCAATACTTCCTCCTGGAATGCTGGAAAAGTACCATCTTTCTAGGGGAGATTTGTAAAGAAATAAGTTCAGATGGATTCAGCTCAACTTATTTTAATGGGTTGATTTAATAATATTATGAACATCTCTGCAGATCCGCTACATCTCTCAAACTCAAGGCTTGCCAGGAGAGCAGCTTCTGAACGTGGGGACGAAGACGGCACGGTTCTTCTGCAAGGAGTCCGATTCACCGTACACTGCCTGGAGACTGAAGGCAAGCAGATAATTTCTCATTCAGACCAGATGCTGCTGTCATTAACTTACAGCAGAAGTGTCTGCTTTGAGTTACTGTGTGCGCCGCATGAAGTTTTGATGTGAAGTTCTTATGTAATGACTTAAAACGTGCTTCCTGTTTCTGCAGACGACTGAAGAACACGAGGCAGAAACGGGGCTAAAGTCCAAGGAGGCGAGGAAGTACATTTTCAGCTGCCTGGATGACATTGGACATGTAAGACCTCAGTAAACCTGCGTCACTATGAAATTATAGAGGTTTTCTTAAAATACGGTAGACGTGTAACACATATTATATAAAAAATAAATAGGAAAAGTGTAATATTGAAATCCCTGAGGAAGAGTTGAAAAGTATTTTTCAAACACCATGGAAATCAACATCCTCCTCAGTCTGAAGGGAATTTGGTTGGAAAAATATCATTTGTTTCTTCATAACCCCTTGATCAGAAGCGATACTTCTGCTGGATACTATGTAGCTCAAATGAATTGTTTAAAAATTCGGGCATTTTGCCTAGAAATTCATAAATGTTTATAGAATATATTCCATATCCCCATCGATTTCTCTTTCTCAACTTTATATTTAGGCCTAAAAAATCCTATATTAGAAGAAAAATCTGACAAAAAAAACACTGAAAATTTTGCTGATAGCCTGTTAAAAAGCCATAACCAAAAAAATGGTTACAGCTCGAAATACCTCAAATTAGTGGCTGGTATGACGTAATTTATGAAATCTATAAGATGGAAAGGCTAACAATGAATTGTCGTTTAAAGACTGAAGAGTTTAATGAGACATGAAGAAAATGGGTAGAATATATTCTTCCATTAAGACCAGATTTATAATAGAAAGTATAGTCGTAACGATGTGAATTATTTTGTGTAATATTTTTTTTGTAATGAGAGAACATAAAAGAAAGACAAGTGAGAAGAACAATACAGATTAAAAAAAAAATATTTATAAACAAACGAATAAAAAAAATTAAGATCCTTAAAGTACCATCCTCATAGTTTCATATGTGTATATAGTTTAGGTACTAAAAAAAGAAAAGAAAAGGGTAGACTGGGTGCCACAACATGGGTTAAAAAGTACACAATTGAATTGTACCTGAAAAGCAACAAATCAATTTTATCTATTTTCTTTTTGACTATACAGAACAATTATGAGTGTATTGTTTTGACTGTTCTTATAATGTCCTTGAATCATTAATGTAACTTTCATATTTATTTATTCATCTATGGGGGATTTTTTTTTGTATTTTATAATTTCATTTATTTCTACAATTTCTGGATTCGGATGTTGGGTTGTTTTGTTGTACCCATTGTGGAAAACCCTATATACAATGCATCTGTATGTCAATTTGGAAACTAAATGAGAAAGAAATAAATATGGTTGCCATGCATTATAAAGACAGAGGGGGAAAAAGTGCAACTATTTTTGTCATTATTGTTAATTATAAATACACACGCTTTTAAAAATACTAGTTTTTATAATAATAATAGTAATGAAAACTATAACCCTTACACTTAATTGTTATTAATAATAATATCATTATATTATGCCATATACAGTTGAAGTCCGAATAATTAGCCCCCCCCCCTGTTTATTTTTCCCCAATTTCTGTTTAACAGAGAGAAGATTTCTAAACATAATAGTTTTAATAACTAATTTCTAATAACTGATTTATTTTATCTTTGTCATGATGACAGTAAGTAATATTGTACTTGATATCTTTCAAGACATTTCTATACAACTTAAAGTGACATTTAAATGCTTAACTAGGTTAATTGGGTTAACTCTGCAGGATAGGGCAATTAGGCAAGTTATTGTATAACTATGGTTTTGAATTTTGAATTACTTTGGATTGTTACCTGATAAGACTGAAAACAAATTCGATGAAAAACCCAAAATAGCAACAAGAAACATTGAAACAATTTTGACCACTTCATATAGGCAAATTTTGTTGGAAAAAAATGCTCTTGTGTAACCAATTTCATTCGGTATAATTTGTATCTTTATTTTAATGTATTTTTTGTTGATCAGTTATCTACAAAGTAAACAAAAATAATAAATACATTTTAGCAAGCAAGGTGCAAATTATAATGTTTGGCCTAAGGGGAATTATGAATTAAATTCAAGTAGGTCTATTATAACATAAAATATAGTATTTCTGACCATTTACTTTATAATTTGAGTTATGAATTACAGTATAGCAATACTACATTATATAAAATAATTATTAATTGTGATGTTTACATGAATATTCATAATTCACAATATTAAAAAAATACAATTGCTGTTGTTAGAAAATTTTAATTTTAACTGCTAAAAATATATTATTGTGAAGTTATATTGTACAGAAAGTTTTAAACTGATGTTGCTAATAGCTATATCGCGTAAATATTTTTATAAATATTCAAATATTGTTACAATTACATTTTAATGGAATTAGTAATATTTGTTTACGATTATATGCATTAATTATACTAAAGATAAATTGTTAAAAGAAAAACAGTATTTCTGTAATTATTATTTGCAAATATTGCACTAAAATTATTGTTCTATTAGAATAAAAATAACTTTATTATAAAATTGTGTAGTAATAATAATAATAATAATTATTATAATAATAATAATAATAATAATAGTTGTTTTTCTATATTTGTATATGCGTTTTTAGATATTTATTTGTAATGTTTATGTTTTTTGTATTCTTTCATCAGGTGAATCTAATGCTCAACATGGAAGGTTGTGACCAGTTGGCAGAGAAAGCTGACAGGAGAGAATTTGTGGACCTGCTGAAGATGATGCTGATGATCGATGCCGATCAAAGAATTGCCCCTTCAGATGCACTTACTCACCCTTTCGTCACTATGCAGCACCTGATGGATTTCCCCCATTGCAACCAGTACGTCCACACATTTCCAGTAACATTTTCAAAGTGTATTACGTGTTACACAATCTCAAAGAATTGGTTTGGTCTCTCCAACAGTGTCCAGTCTTGTTTCCACATCATGGACGTGTGTCATTCAAGAACCAGCATCTTTGATACTCTGAACCGCAACAAAGCACCGCCGCTCATGAAGCCCGTGACGCTTCCAAGTGCTCCAAATATCACTGTCGCCTTCAACAAAATGCCATCTGTCCACTCTCAGGTAAAACCGGAGAGGCTCTGGGTTTAAGTGCATGCAAGACGACGACAGATTGTTCCAGAGTCTGATTTGTTTGCCTTCACTTTTAGACCCTGCCGCCGTCTGCTCCACCTGTGGTGCATCCTGGGATTCCCATCCAGACCGGAAGCGCCCAGTTTGGATGTAACGAATCCTTTCAGCAGGCACTCATTCTGTGCCCTCCTGCACTGCAAGGTACTTTGAAGCACACTGCTATATAATAAATAATATTTATTTGCAATTACATAAACAAAACTATAGTTTGCTGTGCTTGTTTTAGGGCTGCATAATTGGTCCAAATAATTTGTAGTAATATATAGTGTGGTTTTTAATGTTTTTATAGTCATATTCATGTGTGGAAATATATTGTTATTATTTTACAGAAATATAATGATCATAATAATAAAGTAATTGTAATAACTTTTATTATTAGCAGTTTTTCTTGTTTTGGTACTGCTGGTGCTAGTAAAATACAGTGATAAACTATAAGAAATATTACTGTTATTTACTAATAAAAACTTTTTTCTCTGAAAACGTATATTTCTAAAGGTGCTTTTGACTTAAAATTTTCACCAGATGTTAATAACAACCAAATAAATCCATATATGAAAAGAAAACGAATCTAATTGGTTTATAAATGAAGTTGTGTGTAATAAAATCAAATGAGGCAGGAAAAAAGTATTAAACACATGAAGAAAGTGAGGTGTAGAAAGGCAGTGAAGGCCCAGACAGCAGCTGAAATCTCTCAGTAGTTCTTCAGCAACCCTTTGCCCTTCGTCAGTGTAAATTAATATTAGCTGCTTCCGTCCAACATCTACATTCGTAGGATGATGAAGATGAAACTAGGGCAGACATTTCAGCAAGACAATGATTCCATTATAATAATATTAAAGCAATTGTAATAACTACTATTAGTAGCAGTTTTTGTTGTTTTAGTACTGCTAGTGCTAGTAAAATAGTGGTGGTAAACTATAAGAAATAGAACTGTTATTTACTTATAAAATAAATAGATTTTATCTATTTATTAATAAAAATGTATTTTATTTTCTATGCATGAAAATACTCGTAACACATGCAAATACAGAAAGGCACTGCAAATAGCACAGACCACATCGAAAATGTGTCTAGGGACCCCAAAAAATTTATGGATTGCTTATTAGATTTTATGAAGCTGCATTCCCACTGCAGAATCCTCCTAATCGATCTAACAGAATAAATTCTTTCCAAATAGAGATATTAAGTTATCTGGTGAAATTGTATTGATATCGCAAAATAAAAAATCAGCGTGCAGCCCTACTCAGAACTGTTTACTCCACCTCACCCTTTCACTTTCACACTTGTACTTTGTAATTTTAGCGAAAAACTCAGATACTGTTGGTTGGGCATCTTTTTTACCGACCAAGTTTAACGACGCCATTATAATGCCACAGATCGCTCTGCCTATTCATGCCAGAGTCTCACACAAAAAAGGATTGACAGGTGGTCATTTGTGTGTAACTTTATTTATTTACAGTATGATTTGTTTATGGGTAAAACAAAGAACCTGCGGGTCAGGTAGTTGAAACGGTATGCTACAAATAATTAATTTGTTATGAATTAATTAATTATTCATAAATAATTAATTCACCCCCGCCTATGATGACGCGATGTTTCACATTAGACATCGACGATGCCAAATTGGTCGACATCGCCCAACTCTACTTGGAACAATGTTTTGTTGGTTTAAAAAATTCTGCTCGGTTGTTTAGGAAAGTTGCTTGGTGCATGTTAAATTGGAAATTTCTGCCGCAATTGTCCATGTCTAATTTTGACTGAGAATAACCACTGACTTATTCCTAATTTTTGTCTGTTTGACTCTACAGGAATCCCTTCAAATCCAAATCAGCCAGCCGGGTATTCGGTTCGAATGGAGAACACCATTCCTTTAGTAACCCAAGCCCCAGCTATCCAGCCCTTACCCATGAGGCCTGGAGTTATAGCACAAGTGAGGGCACATTTCACAAGATAGTGTGCTTAACAGCCAAGTTCTTGTTCTCCGTCTTGACATACCAGTTTTGATATTAAACCTGAAGCCAGATCCATTACAAAGCTTCACCATTGTCCTTTTTTGACCTTTCAGCAGCCGTGGTCCAACAGAACTCCACAGATCCTTGTGCCAGCTTGGCAGCAGGTCCCGCCACCTGCTACGAGCTTGGCATCTGATACAGTCGTCGGAGCGCAGAGGCGAGGAGACTGGGGGTAAGAAGATCGAGATGGAGACTCAAATATCATATGCTGACACAAACTATTTAGCAGTGATGCATCGAAATTCATATCTCATGGACCGATTTTGATACCAAAGTGTTTTTTATTGAAAGGAAATATTAATTCGATTTCATCATTTCAAAATATGAACAAAGAGAGAATTGTTTGCCGTTTGTGAAATGGTGCTACGTAAAATAATACCTGTACTAAACAAAAACAGTAGACAAGCTTAATAAAAATGCATTTACTTTGCCTGTTGGTGGTGTTTACAGAACAACAGGAACAACTGCATTTCCTTGCTTAGTGCTGGAAACAAAGCAGATGTGCTGGTATGTAATGTGTATTATAAGGAGATCATCTAAAAACAAAAGAAAAAGAATTTTTTTTTCTGAAGACAATGGCTTTGCCTTATAATGCTTTAATAAAACCTCTCATTGTAAAATTCCTGTATTTTACGCAAATATTTAAAACACAACCATGATACAGATCAAATTAACAGAATCACAAGTATATTAAATGAAGCCCATATACAGTACATTGAGTTTAAAGTTAACACACATTCTCCTAGTTTTGAAACACTCAAACTCTTAAACGATAATGACAACTGGCCAAACACTAATGTCTTATACGAACAATCTTATGTAATGTCGAAATGAATAAAAGTCTATATTTATTCAATTTAATGAACTGAATGCAGAATACCTTGTGCTTTTATCATGTTCTTCCTGTGCTGCCAGAATGTTATTTCTGTTGAACATCTGTGCTTCGTCTCTTGCGTCTGTTGACCTTTTGTACTATAAAATCATTGCAGTTTTTATAAGTCCAGAACAAATCGACCAAATAAAAAGAATTAAAAATTCAAACATGTTTAGAGCAAAAATCTGCCAGTTCAGTTTTCTGGTCAGTCGATTAGTGCATCTTTAATTTTGAGCTTTTAAGTGACCTTTTAATCATTATTCTTTCCCTCTACTAAAGGAAAGTGCGACCACACAGCAGCCATTACAGTTCAGTGATGCCCCAGCCTATTGTTCCCAACCAAATGGCTGTGTCAGCCCATCAGCCTATAAACATTGGCATCGCTCATGTTGTCTGGCCTCAACCTGCATCTAACAAGAGGAACAAACCAAGCCAGAACAGGTGAGCAAAAGCTTGCAGTCATTGGCAGGGGTGCAGAAACTCAACAGGGTGCCTTCATTTGAATGTCATAATACTCCAGTTTGGCAACTACAGTATTTTCTGAAACATAAGCTGTTGTATTATCTAAAACATGCTGAAAGTTTTAATGTGGCTTGCGTAATGAGGAAACATAACATGCATACTCATTTACATATTACAAATTGTCTAATTATTTTTACATTGGCAAATACAGTAATAAATAAGTATTCGTCATGTCACATTTTTCACAGAAAACCTATTTCTAAAGGTGCCGCTGACTTGACATTTTAACCAGATGTTGATAATAATCAAAACCAAACAAAAACAAATCTAATTAGTATACAAATTAAGCTGTGTGTAATAAAATGAAATGATGCAGGATAAAGGTTTTTGAACACATGAAGAAAGGGAGCTGTAAGAAGGCAGTGAAAGCCCAGACGACAGCTGAAATCTCAGTAGTTCTTCAGCAACCCTCTGCCCTTCCTCAGTGTAAATAAATATTAGCTGCTTCAGTCTAACATCTACATTAGCAGGATGATGAAGATTAAGCCAGGGTGGACATTTTCAAGACAATGATCCAAAACACAGCCAAGGAAACTTAAATGCTTTCAGAGAAAGAAAATAAAGCCGTAGAATAGCCCAGCCAATCACCTGACTTGAATCTGATATGAAATACAAATTAAAGATCAGATTTGATAGACGAGACCCACAGAACCATCAAGATTTTTACACACTGTTAAAGTCTGTGAACAATCACACCTGAGCAACTCATGTGACTTCATTCTTCATATGAGAAAAAAAATCACCAAAAAAGCCTCATATTTGTGTGAATTTTAAATAATTATTTATATTCTTTTTTTATTAAGAGGATAAAGCAGTAATCAAACTATTCAAAATAAACAAATTACTACTATGCCTACTAAATTAAAATTATTCAAACACTACTATATTTTAAATATATATGCTTTTTTATTAGAGATAGAAATATGCAAGCATAATTCTGTTATCCCATTTTAAAGGAATAGTTCACCCAAAATGTTTTATTTACTCACCCACAAGTCCATTTAAGTACTAAAGATTTGACCGTTGACTTTCATAATAGGAACACAAATAGCAAATACTATGGAAGTCAATGGTAATAGGTTTCCAGCATTCCTTGGAATATCTTTTATGTTTAACAGAAGAAAGTAAGTTAAGCTAGTGTGTTAAAAGTAAAGGTCGAGTATATGACGACAGTTTTCATTTTTAAGTGAGCTATCATTTTAAAGTTTACCCAGCTATAACAACTTCCCAGAAGTCATCATAGTTGAACCCAGAAATGATTATAAATTAATATTATAAAGTAGTAATCAAACCATTTAAAATAAATTACTACTTAAAATATTATACAAACACTACTATATTTTTTATTTATTTATATATATATATATATATATATATATATATATATATATATATATATATATATATATATATATATATATATATATATATATATATATATATATATATATAGTAGTGTTTGTATAATATTTTAAGTAGTAATTTATTTTAAATGGTTTGATTACTACTTTATAATATTAATTTATAATCTTATATATATATATATATATATATATATATATATATATATATATATATATATATATATAATAAATAAAAGATATATATTTTTTTTATTAGAGATAGAAATATTCAAGTATAAATATAACTCTGTTACCCCATTTTAAAGGGATAGTTCATCCAAAATTTACTCACCTACAAGTGCACTTAAGTGCTAAAGATATATATTATGAATAAACCCGTCAACAGTTGATTTTCATATTAGGGAACACAAATACTATGGAAGTTAATGGTTATAGGTTTCCAGCTTTCCTCGGAATATCTTTTATATTTAACAGAAGTCAAACTGGTGTGTAAAAAGTAAAGGTTGAGCAAATGATGACAGTTTTTGTTTTTGGGTGAACTATACCTTTAAAGTTTACCCAACTATAACAACTTCCCAGAACACATCATAGTTGAACTAAAGAAATGGGAAAAAAAAGTTGAGCAGAAAAGCAGAGTGTAGCTGACTGTTCATTCTTGTCACTTTTTTAGGAGTATGAATGTGTCGCATTTCACGGACACGCAGCCCTCAGTGTGTCCATCACCAAAGATGCCGGAAATGTTGGCAAGTGTGGAGCCGCAAACCAGCTCTCCAGAAAGAGCAGTGCAGGCCCAGGTGAAAAAGGAGCCACAGCAGACGGAGGAGGAGGAGAGCTGCTGTAAGACCATAGTGGCCAATAAGCAGCGAGAGTCCATCATTATCAGAGAGTCGCCCAGCCCGGCGGTTAGCGTCATTAGCATTAGCAGCGGCACAGATGAGGAGGAGCAAGCGCAAAGGTGCTCTCTTAACAAGTGAGTTGAGACTTCAGAATATCCTTTTTTTTTTTAGAAAATAAAAGCTTTTCTGCAAAAGCTAAATTGCAATTTTAAAACAAACTCCAAAAAACAAAAAAGTGAATAATAGAAACTAAAGAAGACTCTTTAATATAAACAAATTTTGATTGTGCAATTAAATTACCAATTTAAAACAAATTCTAAATCAAAACAACAATACAAATCAAAGAAGGCTCTATAAAACAACTGATGGACCGTGTGATCGCCGTAACGTTAGCACTCATCAGAGCAAGTGGAAATGCCAATTCTGTGGTCCATGTGGTTTGTCCTATTAATAGCTTTTTCCGTATTGACGTCTGTGACGGTAGTTTGTTACTGTACTGCACTGTTTTTATTGTTCTTTTAGTGCAAGTAAAAGTCTTTTTCCAGTATTTGCACACGGTTTGTGTTTTGTCTGGCGCAATTCACCGCTATAATCTTAGTCTTGTTCGCCGCTGATGGGTAGTTAAAGCGAGTTTGTGACTGTAAACACAGCGCCCCCTCTGTTCAAAAAATGAATCACAATTGTTTTAACATTTCTACAGGTTTGAATCGTCACATATTTTTGTCACATCGTTATCATTATCAAATCGTAACATCCTTAGTAATCGGTAGGATTTAGTTTGTCTTAATAGTGTCTTATGCTGCCCAGGGTTGCAATTATTTAAGTATATTGTAATATTATTTTTTCATTCTATTAAAATTCTGATTTAATTTTTTTTTTTTTTATGGAATTTATTCCTGTGATGGCAAGGCATATTTTTCTACTAGACTTTATTCCAGGCTTTAGTGACACATGATCCTTTAGAAATCATTTTCATAATGCTTATTTGCTTCTCTAAAATGATATTTTTTATTATTATTAGTGTTTAAAAAAGTTGTTGTAATATTTTTGTCTGAACCGTACTTTTTTGGATTCTTTGATTAATACAAAGTCCAGAAGATAGTGTTTATGCTTTGATAGAATAAAGGTTATTACTATAATTTTTCGTCAATTAAATTCATTCATGATGAAATAAGATATTCAGAAGCCTGGCAGGCGTGATTTTTTTGCGTGCAAATATCAACACATAATAACCGAGGTCTTTTGTATAATTAACTATTAAAGGGGTAGTGACAAATGAACCATTTTTAATTCATAGGGTCATTTAGGGTTGAAGTAGCTGTGTAAAGCTAGGCTATGGCTTTTCTCGAATTCGGTATTCAATGAAGTAAATATAATTCAGTAAAACATAATTAAAAACTTGTCAAATCATTTGAAAGCGCATTACATTAATACCTTCATTTCTGAAAATTCACCCAACACTACCATACATTTTTCAGCTGTATTCTAAAAATACTTTTCTGCAGATTATTTTTACAGTGTCATTTCATTAATTTTATTTCTTTTAAAATACTTATTTTTGTTGAATTGTAGTTATTACTATTGCTTTATTCACTAATATATCATAATACAACCCCAGTTCTGTTTAACATCAATTTGACATGTTAACCAATTTAATAGTTAGGAACTATTTTAAATTGACTTATTTTTCAGATTCCATTCATTTCTTAGATTCCATCCATGTTTTTCGCATCACAGATGTCACATGACTTGGTGCAAAACATCTTGACTAACTAAATTTGACAGAAAATACTGTCAAATTTAGACCTAAATTCTGTTTAGCAGCATAAATATCTCATGTATATACGCTTTGTGTTTTTTTTGACAGATGTAAAGGCAGTCCAGAGTGCGAGGCCTGCACAGGCTCTCTAAACATGGAGCGTGTGTGTTCCCTTAGCAGTCCTGATAGCAGTCTGAGCACCAGCTCTTCAGCCTCGGCACAATCCAGCCCTTCACCATGCAAAAGACCCAGCAGGTACAGATCTTTATTTTTTTCCCTTCAACACGAACACAATTGTAAGGATAAGTTCCTTTTGCGTGTACTTATTATCTCCTCAATCTCACTGTAGTATATCGGAAGATGATGGCCATGAAAGTGGGTGTGAAACAGTAGATGGATCGCCCCCCTCAGACTCCTCACTAGGACCACACGACAGTCCTTTCCCCGAAAGACGCTTCCTGCGCAATCAAAACCAGAACCAGGAGCCGCAGGCCAGACGTGGACATCCCAACAACACAGGGCTGAATAAGCCTGCAGTGAGGACAGTGGTGGTGCCGCCCATGAGAGTGCTGAATAATAACCATCATCCCAACAATGAGCACCTTGCAGTCAGCACAGGTATGGTCGTTTCATAGGTCTTCAGAAATGTTTAAAGTGTACTTGTGAAGATTTTAAAGCTGTTGGTGTTTGTCTCCAGTTTTTATAGAAGCAGTCAAAAAATTATTTTAGCTTCTCTTTTAGATTGTAAAATAATGAACAAATGAGATCAGTATTGTGGAAGTCTATACGGAAGGCAATGCATTACTTTGCACTGTTACTTTCATTGAATTTAGCTTTCGATGTGGAAGAATTTTACCAAACATTTTAGTTTTGCTTTTAATGTACTCTTTCTTAGATCATCTTAAGGCTGATTTATACTTGACGTGACTGCTAGTTCGGTTGAGTGTGCACAGCGACTGTGACGGCATCGCGGAGTTTGCGGAGGTTCGCTTTGGGTGTGCGTGTCATGCTTTCGGCTGGCAAAATTTAAGACTTTAGCTAACAGTTCATGTTGAGTTGCGATGAGTTGAATATGAATCACTTTATTAAAATTTATCCATCAATGCGTGATCATAGGGATAATCAGATGGCCAATAATTCTTGGCTAGAAATTTCTTGTTTTTGTCAAAAAAGTTTTGTCAAAAACCTTGAGGGATAAGTTTGTTAACACCAAAAAGAGAGGCCATGGCAAAAGTGGAGACCCAGGAAGTTTTTAATAAACAATCACAGAATATGTTTTTCCACCAGGCATGGGTTTTACACTGATGTAAATATTACAACTTTGAATTTAAAACAATTTAATGGCTACAAAACTAAAATGAATTAACAGATGATTTCTTTAATAACTGGAAAAGAATATTTGAACCTACTGGTTTACAATATACTGATGTCCTGTTTTCTGGGCTTTATTGGTGATAATGTTCACAGATGTTGGACCATTATTGTCTTTTTACATATAAGTAGAGGACACAAACTAGCCAGACAGAAATGTGTGAATTGTGGAGTGAGCTAAATAAAAAACTCAGTATATTTTAGTAAGTGTACTTTTTTTTTTTTTTTTGCTTTTATTCTTTCCATAATAAAAATATATTTGTAGAGCAACCCAAGTCCTTTTGTCAATAATTTTTTCATAAACTTTAATAAGTAGAACTGTCTGAAATATGAACAAAAGCTAGTGACGCATCAAAGTTTGATTTAAAAACAAATATCTTGAATGTTATAAAAATCTTTATAATCATTAAAATAATTAATAAAAATAATTTGTTTAAAAAAATCTTTAATGATAATAATATGATGTAGTTCTGGAAACTTCCTACTTACATGTTTATTCGTCTGATATTACGGTAGATTTCTTATGACTGCCCCCTGTTAAAAAAATATCTCAGCAGTGAACACGTCAGGTATAAAAGCCTCGTCCGTTTCGAGAGGTGTGCGCGCACTCAGCAGAGGTCTGCGGTGTCAGGCGAAAGTATAAATCAGCCTTAGGATGTACGTAAATTTTTAATAGAACCTTAAAGGGTTCTAAAACATCCCATCATAGCACCAATTCTTATCACAAATTTGAGATACGCTGCCTTAATTTAGCTATACAGTGGAGGAAAATAGGGGCGTCAACATAAGTGCCATAAGGTTTATGAAGATTTATGATGTGTTGCTTGATTAAAGTTTTCATCTACATTAAAAATGAATGGATGATGAGGTTGACTTGTATGATGTGCAAGACGATTACCTTCTCCCAAAATGTATCCCTGAATATGATTTTTTGCTGAAACTGTCATCATTGGTGATTCGTTAAAGATACCAGTCAATGGCTAAAACAAAATGAATAGCAGACAGGTCTTGTGTAATGAATCGGTCAAGCTGTGCAAGAAATGGATCTTTCACAGCATTATCTTTAATCAACGGCCTCTGCAAACCATCCCGAGTATGTTCATGACAGTCTGGCTCACAAAATAATAATTTTTTCCTTTGTGGAAGTAGCCATTGTCTAGCATTTTACAGATCAGCAAGGACCACAGTTTAACTTCAGGTTTATTACAAAATATGAGATGGACACTATTTTCTTTGCCATGGTGTCACATCAGAATATCTGTAAAACCCTGAATGTTTCTTTAATGTCCTCGGCAGGTTAATATGCTGCTGTTTCATGAAGGACTATTTGAATGTCATTTACATCCACAACTCAGTTTTTACGTACTTGTAGCTGCATAGAAAAATTTAAACCGATTTGCTTCATCCGCTATTGAAATTGGACATCAGTACAAACCAATTTTTTTAGTGTGGTCACAGCTAATGTCTACTTTACAGGTCATAGGAGAGAAACAGGAAGTTGTCACAGAGGCTATCGCAGGTGATTATGGGTATAACGTGCACTGCGACCCTGTGTCTTGTGCGCGACATCCCAGTGTTGAGTGAAACCCTTTCGGTTTGAGCTTCCTCTCCCATACCTCTGATCTCTTCATTCCCGTCTTCGTTTTTTATACTCTGCGTGTTTACTGCCCTAAATTTGTTTTTGTTTTTTTGTTGGAAAATATTTTCCTAGCCTCCTCCCCCCCACCCCCTTTCGTACCAAAACATATCTGTCCCGCTTCCTATGTGGAGCCAATGCTTTGTTTTGGAGGCATGCTATGAAAGAAATATTGCTGGAGCGGTAAACTCTTTCAGAGGCTTCTCATGGCACGTCACCCAGGCAATGTGTTTTGTTTCGGGATGTCCATGGAAAGTTTGAGGAGAGTTTATGTTTTAGATACGTTGCTATCTAAGTTTCAGGTCCTTCGTTTTCTTTTATATTTCTTTTGAACAGAACGTCAGTGAATACTGGCAGCTGATTCAGTTTGTACAAGCTGCAGATCTTTGTTTTTTCCCCCCTCTTGTCACTTTTGTAATGTAAAGGAAACCTATATTTTGATTTCTCCTTTTTTTCTGCAGTCTTCGAATCCTCCTGCCAGTCCAGAAGTCGCTGCGGCCCAGGACGACTGAGCCACCTTTCCACCCCCACGCTACCCCGCCAGCAGAAACTGAGCTCTTCATTCCAGCCACAGCCGCTAGGCTTTGGCCAGGTCTGTCTGTTTTAAATCTCTCTGGCTTCTCTCAGTAATACGGTTTAAATTGAAGTGCTTTGTAGTTTGTATTAAAAAAAATGTTTTGCCTGCAACATGGAAGTTTAAAACTGATTATTTGTTTCATAACAGTGTTTTAGATCCTGAACAGTACATCGTTTAAAAATGTTTTGCTTTTGGTTGTGGTTTTAGTTAAGGGCCATGGGAAGTTCGCATTTGAGGGTGGCATCCAAAAAAACATATAAAAAAATACTGATGACTCATCCAGCACCACAACAAGTTTTATCCAATTAAATCATTTAATGAGAATGCCCCCAACACATTTGAGATAAAAATATGTGTGAAGTTAGAATGAATGCTTTGTCTTTTTATATAACGTGTTAAATTGAGACAAAAGTAACAGCAAGCAGGTTTTAACAGAAAATGTTTTGCAGCATTCACTAGCTATGTTTTCATCCACCTATTTTTAGATATGCGCATTAAAAACGGTTGATGGAAACGCTATGGTGCGCATACGTTTTTAAGATAAACTACGATGGAACCACTAATACCAAACAAATTCCAGTATGTGCATTAAAAAAAGGTCATGTGATTTTGTTATAAGAGATCATGTGATGATAAAAATGTGTCTGAATGGAGAAACCAGCAGGCTGAGCACATTGTAAAACATCTGAAATGTTCTGGTCATTCTAAAACGCCTTAACCATTTCAGTATTAGTGTTATTATATTATTAATGACCTCCAGAACTGTCAAGAGTGTCTGTGCTCCACGTCTCAAGCCTTCAAACGCACCACGCATTTATGACGTGTCGGCATAGTCTTCTGAGGCGCAAGTAAATTATTAAATAAGGAAAAGATTCACGCAGCTTCTCCTACCGCAGCGATTTCCGTTTTTACTGTTGATATTTGACGCCAGTTAATCAGGAAGTGACAATTTTGTTCTCGTTGACTTATTGGATAGAAACGCTGCTTTATTCGCACATCTTTTAGGTGATATTCCAGTTTTGTGCATAAATTTAATTAGCATTTTTGGATGGAAACATAGCTAGTGAAAACAGACCAGAAATATAGATGACTCATCATGCTTCATATTTTTTGTTTATTTTAGTTATCGCTTTAGACTGTCCTATCAGTAATGCTACTAGCAAATTAGCAAATTTCGTGACTGATGTAAACTAAAGACTATGAGCTATTTCAATTTTAAAACCAGAAACTGTGGCAGGGAAAAACTGAAAGTGTTTGTCGTTTTTAAAATGTCACCATGTCATGTTCCAGGTTCCACACAATCAATTTGTGTTGGGACAACATGAAGTAATTAAGTTAACTTATTGATTTTTACAAATTTAAGTGGGTTGAGCATAAAACAAAATTCAAGAATTGTTTCATCTTTTCATCTTACTGTATAGAAGTAGTTTGAACAAACAGCAAATGTCTTTTTTTTGGAGTGTACATAGTTTTTAATGTAGAGCAATTCCAGGCAAATGTCAACCTTGCCATGAAAAAAAAAACGGTTTTTGTATAAGCAAGTGTTTTACAGTACTTTAGAAATACTCATAAATGTCTCTGCCAGTGTTTTCAAACAATTATATCTGATTTACCAAATTCACAAGTAGCATTTTTACATCGGTCACATCCATAACGAAGAGATATCACATGCATAACAACACTTATTTTTCCTCATAAATGCATCAAAAATCATTTTTGTCCTAAAGAGGGACAACTCTTACCATTTGATTAGCATGGTTTCTTTTGGGTTGTGCTGGTTAATTTACATAATTTTTACAAAACATGTTGTATACTGTAAACTTGTATACTTTTTTCATCACATCCATAACGCATGTTTGTTTTTCTCATTTAAAGTACAAAACATCTTTACAGATTGATATTTTTCTCGATCCCTCAACTCTGTGGTCAGTTGTTTTGACAATGTTAACACAAACTTTCTATGTAAATGTATGTTTTGAGTTTTTACTGAAATGTCACATTCATAACGCTGGAATTGCTCAATACACATTAAAAAAATGTTTTTTAAAGTTTGCAAATTTAGATTTTAGAAATGAAACTGACTTTGTTTTATCTCGTCTTGCTCAGGTCCAGCATTACGGCTCCTGCCACAAGGAGTGGAACGGCAACTACCGGCAGCCGCGCAGACCGCAGGCCTTCATCCCGCCCACTGTCCACGGTCCTACCTTCCCCCTTCCCCACGGCAGTCCCACACACTCAGCCGGCCACCCGCCGCCTCCCGCCCTGCTCTCCTATCCGCCTTCCGCGCCTGTGGCCCACCTCTTGCCTTCACCATGCCCACCGCCGGCGCCTCGGCCCGTCTTGCAGCCCGCCTACAGTCTGGTGCACCACCAGGGCATCAGCGTGGGCATCAACCACAGGCTTCTGCCCTCCCCCACCCTTCTCCCGCAGGGCCAATTCAAAGCCCTCTTTCCCCCGCACTCCTATGTGGCGTCACCCGCCTACGCCGGCTTCCCCCTCAGCCCCAGCAAACTCAGTCAGTACCCGTACATCTGAGCTGGAGCCCACGGCAGCCACGCGCACGCAGCCGGCACTGAGCCGCAACCCTTTTCCTCCTCTTTCCTTTTCTTATGACGTTTGATGATGCAAATCGAGCTTTATACAGAGATCATGGAGAATTAATTAAACCAACGGATGCGTGAGTGAGCGAATGAGTGAGTGGATTGAACACAAAACTCACTTTTAATGTGTTTTTGCACATTTGATACAACAAAATTCCCCATAGTCGCAGCAGGATCCCCAACCACACCCCCCCCCCCCCCCCCCCTTATGCTATTTTTCGATATTGCCTTCTGACGTGCGTATTAGACACAGTGACTCGTCAAAGCCATCGCTGTCTCCAGTTTCCTTGTCCGTATTTTTTTCCGTAGACATCCCACGCTCCTCAGTGTTAAGTCCCGGTGTTGAAAAGGTTGTCACGCTGCATGTCTTTTTGCATGGGCTAAAAAACCAATGTTGGACTCATCAAAAAAAAATTGGGGAGGGGAAGGCCTGCAAATCGTCGCTTTTCACTCCTCTGTGTATTTGTTGTAAGACTTGCTGCATTGAGTCCATTCGGATTCAATAAACAGTGCCTTAAAAATACGTGTTGTTGCAAATTAACCCAGAATCCCATGTGCAGTCACGCGTGTATCAGACTGCAGCACTTGAAACTTTTTCAATCGTTCGTTGTGATTTTTTTTTTTTTTTTTTTCGTTTTTTGCTTTTTAATATTAGGGCTGTTTCATTGATCTTTTCATCTTTCTTTCTCATGCTTTACATAATCTCGGTGTCGTTTGCGATTTTTATTTAAGCCATCTCTTTGGGGTCGCGACGGGAGTTTTTCATTTTGGGTGTCGACAATGAAATCACCCTGAGTGCATGAATTGTACAGGCGAAAAATGTTTTGTTTAATGCCTTAGATGAATTGCGCATTATTGGAAAGCAGTCCTCTTTTTTTTTTTTTTTTTTTTTTTACGTGTGGTATTTACAAGGTCGACGTATTTGCGCCGAGCGGTAGCAACGTTTGATTTTCTTCATTTTTTTTTTTTTTCTCCCCGAGCATAACGTGCCGTAGCAGAGGCCGATGAACTATGTACAGAAACGTTTGCGTACTTTCATCATTGATAATCTGTTTCTACTCTAATAGTATTTACACTGTTTAATGAAACTGCAATACAATCCATAGTTTTCGGGGTGTGTGTGTGTGTGTGTGTTTTCATTTTCTTTCCATCGATTCTACGTTAATTTTAGAGTTAGAAGTGTTATCGGTGTTGGATTTGTATCAGCAGATAGCTCTTTGACGATATTGTATGGTTTCATGTTTGCTTTGTGCAGATTTAATTCAGTATTGAGTATCCAACTGTAAAGTCTATCATTGCTGGAGTATTCAGTGCTTTATAAGACGAGATGGTTGATGGTGTGCAATTTTCTTCATAGATGCATGTGACCAGATTTGGATTGTTTTGTATTCTCTTTCATTTAATTTAGCTTGTTATTGGACGCTGGCTGTTTTAATTTCAAACATTCCGTCAGGGAGAAATAGCTTTGTTTAATTATTTTTTTCTGTGTGTTTATTTTAGATTTAAAGTTTTCGTTTTTCATTAGGTGCGTTCTTTCATTATGCTTTCGCTACACCAAAGACAGTAATTCATTTCTTAAGCAGAGTAGCTACTGTTTTAGCGTAGACCTCGAAACGTAGTTGTATTTAACAGATTTAAATAAAGACAAATTCTATGTATAAAAAATGTTGAGGTTGATGTTTAGCTTTTTCGGGCAAGTTCTGACTTTGTTTCATTTATTCTTGAATGTATCATAGATAAGCTGCTATATACTGATTGCCACTTCATTATAGCTGTGAAATTAGATGATTAACTTTGTTCTTAGCCTTCTTATTTTTATATGCGTCTAATTACCTTGAACTAGAAGTGAGATGATTTTTTTTTTTCTTCTGTTTTTCGTTTGTTTGCTTTGGGTTTTATCGTACTGACTGGCATCGGAAGTGTTTTAATGCCTCTCTGTTTTGGTTTCTTTTCATTTGAAGTGTCATTGTAACTACTGTATTGCAAGTAATAGAGTTTTTGCGTTTTATTTGATTTTGTGCGCGTGTGGGGTTTGTATTTTTACGTTTCGTTTGCATCAGTGTTTTATCTGTTGGGCTAATCTTGCGTATTAGATGCATATTGGTGTATATCTATCTTAGTGCGTATATATATTTGCATTTTGTTAAAGCATAGCTTGCAGGATAGATTTAACTCGTTTGTTTTAAGCATCGATATGAAATCTGTATTCGACGACCCACTTATTTCACCATTTCAGTAATGCCGTTAGCACTTGATGCATTGGAGAAACTAGCTACAAATTTGGGTATGGGTGTAATGAATCTCATCTCGGTAACTACAGTGCTTATAATTTTGTTTATTATTATTATTATTAATTTCTCCCCTTACAACTATTATTGTTCATGCGCACGCACACAAAGTATCAGGTGTATTCCAACAATGCGCGCGTTTTAAAAACGGACTGTTCGTTAGCTCCTGTACTCATTCTGCGGGCCGTTATATAGGAGTGTGTTCATTCCCTTCTCTTTAAAGCGAGATTAGTGCCTTTGAAATGTGCTTCAGACCTTTATATCCCTTTTGCAAACACTGCCTGCCAGCCTCTTCCTCTCTTTCATGCTCTCGGATGACGTGAAAGCTGCGGCGTTTGCTAGTCAGAAGTGCTGTTAGCAACTTTTGCTTCAAAGTAAACCACCATCAGACGTGGAGAACCCGACAACTTAACCAACGTATTAGTCATGCAATGCAGTAAATCACCTTTAAGGATCATTTTCTCGACGGTGGAAATGAAATCCAATCATGCTTGATGCTATTTTTATGACCAAGAAACGACGACGACAACAAACAATAATGAAAAGATATCAGGGATTGTTGTTCTTTTATTCTTCTTCTTCTTCTTATGCTGACTATAAACACCCAAGACACGGTTTTTCTCGTATTTGGGAAGCTTTACATGATACACTGTGAATGTAAACCACATTTTGTGAAGTAGAAAAATGATCCCTTTTGTTTTCGCAGCATCATGAGATATATAACAGTCCAAAAAGCGGCGCGGTTCCTCATAGTTTGAGCCCGCTGTATTTAGCATGTAGCACTAGAGATGAGTACTAAATTGCTACTCATGAGCACATTATATGAATTCATCGCATTAACTCACAACATAGGTCTAACTAAACCCAACCAACCAAGAGTGAAACTTGAAGGATTTGAAGACGAAGCTAAAAGTTGAAATGACTCCCAAAAACCAAACCGCTTGATTTCATGCTTTTATTTCTTGTACAGTTAATTCAGGGTCCTTGTATTTGTCATATGTGCTACTGTGTAACACTTGCCGATTTCTTTTGTGTTTTGGGTTGGATTGCTTTAGATCTATTTTTAACTCTTCTGCGAGATTATATTTTAGTAAAAGTTAAATCTCACTGCAAGTTATCGGATAATTAGAGTTTAGAGCAAACAGACTTGATTTACTAAAAATCTGAACTGTTACTGTTTTCATATTTGTACATTTTATTTTTTGTGGCTTTTATTTTTTCTGTTTGCTTATGAATTCTATGCTACATTAGTTTGCCATGTAGCCACTGCACTGTGCAATATTCACTATATGAGGACTGGGAAACTTTTTTTTTTTTTTGGATGTAATGTCTCTTACAGTTTGCGGTCGTATTTCTCTCTAGTTCTCAGTGATTTATATGTGACCAAGCCTTATGTACTTTGTCACAAAAAGCGGGTTTTCCTGGTGACTATTGGTGAGTGTCAAATTAAAGAAATTATGGTGTATTGTCAAAATTCACTTTGAATTAAAATATATATTGCTGCGGGCACACGAATGTTTACTTGTCGTTATTTATCGGGAACTTATAAGCTTCTATAGAGGGCCGTGGGGACGGTTGCAATGAGACTTATTCCTCCATTCACAGGGTATCCGCGGGGTCTTAATGTCTTAAAGGGTTGGTCCACTACGATATCATATTTTAAACTTTAGTTGATGTGTTATGTAGCTGTGTGAACATAAACAACATCTCTGAATGTAAGACGCTTAAAGTTCAATGCAAAGGGAGACATTGGCTTTTACAGAGTTAGCTTAGCAAAGTTTTGGGGACTACAAGAAAATAAATCCAGGCTAGTGAGATCACAAACAGTTCAGATTACGCGCATACAC
Source organism: Danio aesculapii (assembly GCF_903798145.1). Lineage (NCBI taxonomy): Eukaryota > Metazoa > Chordata > Actinopteri > Cypriniformes > Danionidae > Danio > Danio aesculapii. The sequence goes on along the minus strand of NC_079459.1, from coordinate 22,022,948 downwards.
CCTGCGCAGCGAAGGGGCATGGCCAGAGGTGCTGTAATGTATAGCAGAGAAAGCTAAAATGCCATCCAAACACTGCTATTTCCACACAGCTTGTCTTGTTTCTGTATTTGAGCTTCCAAAGGACACAACACAATGTGAAAAGTGCTTACAGTTTAATTTTAATGATGTTCCAGAGAATTATAAAAATGTATAGCTAGCATTTGACAAAGGACAGCTTCCAGAATGTCTCCCAGTTCAGTGCTGGATTCGGCTGAAAACTCCTCAAATTAGGAGCAGCTCCAATGATAATAGCAGAAGCTGTGGATTGTGAGCCACAGCTTGTAAGTGTTTTTATTTGTTAAAATTGATCAATTACATGCACAAGTGTCTAGGGTTAACAGTATGTTGTAGCGAGAATGTAAACAAGGATGTAAACAACGGGAAATGCTGTTTGGCACCGTTAACAATTTAGCTACAAACTCATATATATCCATCAAACCCCTGTAAACACCCACAATCTTCAACAGGGATGCAGTGTCTCTCTATGCAGCTGCTTTCCTTGCGTTCTACATCTCAAATAATAAACTCGCAAAAGATATTTGAACGTTTCAAATTACTTACACATGCTTATAACCTGAATATATGTGAAAGACACTTGTCAGATGTTATTTTAGAGAGCAGGTATGAGGTTCAGCTCTGTGCTTATTTTTGTCGAATTCAGACTCTTACTGATACGGCTAACAGCTACTCTGACTGATTGTATTTACACAGCGCAAATGCACGTGCTTGCATGACACGTTTCCTGGTGATGTGGAGCCTATCCGCGTGTCACAGCACATTATGTTAGCTGACCAATCAGAGCCTCCAATCGGGCCTTTCAGAGGAACAAGGAAATTTAATAGACATTTTCATGTTAACGGAGTACACTGTTTTTTTTTTTTTGTTTTTTTTTTTTCCGTCAGCTGGGGTGCTGGAAAAAAACGTAAATTAACTGACGTTAAATTACAGAAAATTACCATAAAATAAAGGATGTTAAATTACGGAAATTTCTCTAAGTTTAAATTTCCTGTAAATTTCTGTAATTTAACGACTGTTATTTTATGGTAAATTGCTGTAATTTAACTGCCGTTATTTTTATTTATTTATTTATTTTCTGGCACCCCAGCTGCCGGGAAAAAAAGGTAAAATAACAGATTTTTTACAATGTAGCTGTATATAATCAAAGTAAGATATATGTAAAAAAAATAAGTTGATTTATTTGTTTTTTTACAAATGAAGCATGAGCACACATTGCTTCGCATCTTATAAACACAACCACACCTTAAAAATACACTCTGGACCACCCTTTAAATCTCAAAAGCTAAATTTTAGGCATTAAAAAGTCTTAAAAATACTGAAATATTTTGTAGGTTTTCAATATTTTTTTAACAGGTCTTTATTTTCCTTTGTTCATGTAGCTACCCAATCTAGCCAACACACATCCGATCACCAACATTCCATCTCAATAAAACTTTGAACTTTTTATTTAAAAATGGCATTTAATTACTTTTCTTACAGTAACATTTGTTTAAAAGTATTTTACCGCTGAGGATACTGACCTGACCTATATTTTCTAGTTTTAAATTATTATTACTGTATTATTAAATGTATTCAATTATAATTTTTTTGATTTGTCAAGTGAAATTTTTTCCAACTGGAATATCCTTTTATCCCTGTAAAAATCTAAAATTTTATTCATAATGGTCTTAAAAATGTCTTAAAGTCTCATTTAACGTGGTGAAACCTGCAGAAAATCAGATTCAGGATTAATACAACATGTTCTCAGTTAGACCCTCCTTCAGTTTAAAATAAATCAGCCATATGTGACCATTTCTTCCGAATAAAACATTTAATGTTTTGAAATTTCCAATATTGTCTAATCTGTTTTTATGAAACATTATTCAATTGTATAACTTAAATCACTGTTTTATTACCTTCAAATAGGTATAGCTATCAAGTGTTAAAGCTATTGTGTCTACCTAGCATAGAAAGTTGAATCATGGTTGACAGAATTGATGTCCCCTATCACAAAATTCATTTAAAAGCTTGTCATGATAACAGTGTACAATTAAAATTTTATTACACTTTAAATCAAATTTCATTATTCATTCATTCATTTTCTTTTCGGCTTAGTCCTTTTATTAATCAGGGGTCGCCACAGCGGAAGGAACCACCAACTTATCCAGCATATTTTTTACACAGCGGATGCTCTTCCAGCTGCAACCCATCACTGGGAAACACCCATACGCTCTCATTCACACACACATACACTATGGACAAGTCTTTGGACTTGTAGGGAAACTGGAGCACCCGGAGGAAACCCACACCAACACGCGGAGAATATGCAAACTCCACACACAAATGCCATCTGACCCAGCCGAGGCTCGAACCAGCGACCTTCTTGCTTTGAGGTGATCGTGCTTCCCACTGCGCCACTGTTACACCTTCAATGTAAGTTTCTATTTAAAGAATGAATTCTTTGATTTAAATGTTAAAAGAAGTAGTTTAATGAAGGTTCAGTCTAGATTTCCAGTTAAATATTTGTTCAGATTTTTTTGTAGGCCTGATAATTGACCAAAACATGGTTGTTGCTTGTTCTTTCACTAGTTTTATTGTTACATTTGAATGAATGTTGCAACTGTCATCTGTCATATTATCATCTGTACACTTATTATAGCAAAGTGGGTGGGTGTCTGATAGGTGTGGGTTTATTATATTAATATTTTGAGTTTCCATAAAAAAGGAGACTCGGAGACTCTGAGGAAAAACTGGAAAAAAAATGCAAAAGTGTGGCAATTATCTCTACTCTCCCCACTGTGTTTTAGCTTCTCTGTTTGTAGAAATGCTATACTAAAAAACAAAAATGTTATTTTTTTATTTGAGAAGTTACTTGGAGAGATTTTTCTCTTGAAATGTTTATTTTATATTCAATATATACCTGTTTACATTCAGATACATTTAGATATAATATGCACATAACCGAATACACTTATTTTAATATATTTTAATTTATTATATACTTTGTGTGCAAAAAGTTCTTTTGAAATATATTTTATAAAAAGTTGTGTGAATGCTTATATTTATACACAGATGGTTATGAATATATTTCAAAATAATTATATAATAACAACTATGATATTGCATGAAATATAAAAAATCTGACACCAAAATGTTAAATACATGTACATTAAAACACAAAAACGCAAATATTTATTCAAAATTCACGTATGTGAGTTAGTCTGTTTTCTGTTCATGCAAAAAACTGATGTTGAAAGTGAAGAAATTGCGCCATCGTGTGGTTATAATGCAAATAATTTTTATGACGTCCAATGGCGTTTCCGGTTGTTATGTAACAAACACTTACCATATTATAACTTCACAAGGACATCCATTCTGCTTCAACCTTTTTAAATATCCCACGCACTTCAATATCAAATGATTTGTTTTCAAACCAATTGACACACGAAACGGTTTTAAGCTAATTATTGCTTAAATGTGTTGTAAATGAGCTATTTACATAAAATACTCATGTTCAAGGTTCCTTTTGTTTTATATATAGGTCAATAAAACGGAAAACTTTGAAGTTATCAGTATATTTCTACTTTTCTTTTGTATTAATTAATTTAGCCAATTTCACAATTAAAGTTATTTAAGTACCACTTAAATTTTATAATTATGAAAAGCCTAATGCAATTTACAGCTTGTTATTATAAGTATGCTCCATTAAAGCGCACTACAATAAATAATTTCGTGGAATGCTTGTTGTTTTCGAGGTTTTCATTGGCGGGTTTTCATCCTCATGTAAACCCAGCAGAGGTCGTCTTCCTCTGCCACATCAGTCCTCATAATAACTCGCCTCATCACCAGTTTGCCTCCATCCTCTCTCTCTCTCTCTTGGAGACGTGCTTTTTTTCCTAATCAAATGCATCCCTTTTTCCTCCCCTTCGCAACAACCTTAATGTAAAAGCGGGATTATAGCGTTGATGCTCTCGGATTCCGATGCTGGAAACGCGTTTGATGGAGCGCGATAGAAATAACCTGCTGTATGAAGACGCGCGTGATTGATGTGTCGGTCACGGATGCTCCTGAATGCGCTTTGCAGACGCATCGCCTTAAACTTTCAATGCTTACACAGAGCTGAAAAACAAAACAGTGGAGAGAAGACCTCAGTCTAAGGAACTGGAAAGGATAGATCAAATGTCTTTTTCGGGACCTTTCGGCCTATTGCTGAATTTATCTCTAGCCAGATGGCCCCAAGTAACGCGCGTAACAATTTCTACATTTTGGGCTCCGGTTGCGGGAACGGCAAAGCTGGAACCCAAGGCACGTCGGAATGGATAGGCTTGTGCTTGTGCCGAAAATATGTGGACGGAGTCTGGACCAAGTGTCTGATATCTATTGGAATTACACTGCTCCTGGTGCCGTCCGTATTCGCCATTGACGGTGAGATACATTTCTGAGGTATTTTTGTTGACAACCTGTTTGAGTGCGGGTTCACAAACAGCCCGAACGTTCTTTTGTTTGTGTTCGATTCGATTCGAATCTTCCGAAGCTGTTTGTTCGAATTCGATATTCGAATAAATGAACAACACACAGGTATTGTTTGTTCGTTGTAAATGTTAAACGCAATGCGGAATGTAAACTGGCCCCTGAGTGGCTTTGATTAAAGGGGTCATAGATATGTTTGTTTAGCTCTAAAGCACTTGCGGGTTTGTTTTGTCTGCGTTTTGGCTATTTGCGTTTTTGTGAGTCTCAGACAAAACAAGGTAAAGGTATTGTGTATGTATAAACAGCATGTGACGTCTGATGACCAGGGAATTTGGTGCTGCAGTGTTCGCTTCACAGACGTCTTATTAATTTTTACTTTTCTTGATTGGGATTTTAGACGCTTGCTAAAATTAGCAAGTGGCTGAGGGGGAAATGGAAAGGTGGTTTGGGTGAAGGAATGTGGAGGTTTTGATTCGTCTTGACCCGAAGCTTTTGTGTTGTTTGTGTTCGTCCACAGGTTCATTAACATTTTGGGTTACTGACTGTACATTAACATAGGACAGAACACAGACGATTGGTAAAGCAACAACAAGAAATATAACAAGGTGGCCGATTCACAGCAAGAAATTGTTTTATAAACCCAGTTGCGAGAAATAAAGTCGGTTAATGGTAAATAGGCTACGTCCAATACGCTTAAAGAAAACAAACAAACAATACAGTCAAGAAGGTGGCTTGGTTAAATAAAAAACAGTTTTATCTGGTAATTCTGTGGGAAAAAAAAGACATCTGTAATATACATTTTACAAAAAAATCTGACTTTTTGCAATAGTGACAATAATAATGGTTATTAAACCAACCTGCGTCCAAAAACAAAACACACACATACAAAGAAATTGCTGTTTGTTCAAACTACTTATTTAAATGAGCTGAAACAACACTATTCTTGAGTGTTTTTTTTGGGACAACTAAATTGTTTTATGTTTAAGGCACCGTAAGCTGTTAAAAGAATTACGTTAAACTAAGCGATTTGTGTTGGGACAACATGAAGAAATATCTCACAATTCTGAATCTTGCAATTATAACACAGAATTCTGATTTTAGCATACAATTTTGTGTATGTAACTCTTAATTCTGAATTTATCTTACTATTTTGATTTTATAAGTCTTACAATTGTGAGTTTGTAATTCTCAATTTTGAGTTTACATGTTACAATTCTGAGTTTATAACTCAATTCTGAGTTTGTTACAATTCTTTTGAGTTTGTTACAAGTTTATCTTATCATTCTGCGTGTTTGTAGCTCTTAATTCTTATATATTACAATTCTAGGTTTGTTACAATTTTGTTTGTTTTTCTTAATTCTGGGTTTATATGTTACAATTCTGAGTATAAGTCTCAATTCTGAGTTTATATTTTACAATTATAGAGTTTATAGCTCTCGTTATTGAGTTTCAACATTACAATACTGAGTTCATCTTGCCTTTCTTTATTTGTAACTCTTAATTCTGAGTTTATACCTAGCAATTGAGTGTATATCTTGCAATTTTTAATTCCAACTTTAAGTATATGTATAATTTACACACACACACACACACACACACACACACACACATAATAAAAACAGCCCATTCACCACAAAACACCTATATATTTAAAAGCGAAGTGGCTTGATCAAGATTGTTCACAACAAATCTGAGTTCATATTTCATAACTCTGAGCAGATAAAAACAGCCGATGTGCTTTTAAAAAAATATATATTCAAGAACAAAGTGGCTTATTTGGCAAGATCGTCATTCATTACGGTTCTGAGAAAAAAGTAAGACTTCTCCCAACTCACAAAAAACTGCAGATTTGATTAAAAAAAAAAACTAAATAAATTTGATACTGAAGTTATTCAATATTCATTAATATTCATGAATGAATTAAATAAAAATAAATGAATTATTCATTCACAAGCTGATTGTTCACAAGCAAGATATTAACTTTTAATTAATATTTTAGTCCATATCAATGACGTCAATGACAGTGCGAGAGAATGATACTCCGATGTAGATATTTCTAGTGGTTCATCAATATACCACAACATGAAGGGCCAGATTTAACAGTGAGCACAGCTCCATAAACGTGCCAACGAGAGTGGAAAGTTCTGAGAGCGATCTGCTGACCGTGCATGAATTAAAGGACACATGTTCAGCTTATTTTAATAATATCCAACACCGCGAGTAAACCGGCACAAAGTCACAAATAAGCAGAGCTGATGTATGTAATCTATTAATGAAAAGCTGCAAAATAAAGAGGTGATTGTTCGTAAGTTATTATGATTTTAAGTTATTGCGCAAATACAAGTAAGCAGACTGATTTGAATGTAGCCTTTGTAAAACTATAAAATAAAAAATATATACATATTAGGTGACTAGTCACATAGGGTCAAATAAAAATCTTTTTTTTGTTGTTGTTGTTTTTTTTTTTCAATTTTAGTGCCAAATTAATACTTTTAAAGTAGTACTGGTGCCTAAAAGTTGATATTATCTAGTAATGCACCAAAAATTCATAGATGACACAGAAAATTGTGAATGCACTTGGCCAAAAAACGAAACCCAAAATGCTTTGTAATAATGAATCATTATTGTGTTAAATAATACAAAGTAAATTTGTAAGACTTTATAAATAAACGTAATAGTTTAAAAACACGTTTAGTTTTTTTAGCCGATAATTTTCTATGGCCGAAAATTTGGTGCATTAATATTACTAACAGTTACTGAACTAATAACAGTGAGGCAGTCTGTATTTTCTGAATTTTTTCTACTAATGTTATGCTTAATTAAAATGTTTTTACTCATTTAAATTAAAATAACCGATATGCTTTATTTTATCCACACATGCAACTTATCACATCTGTGGTCATTGCTGTCTTCAGTAGGGTGTTGTACCATTTCTCCATTACATTTTTTAGGCTGTGAATCAAACTGGTGCAAAAACAGTTCAAAGCACTCACATGGTGTTTACACATGGTGTTCATGGTAGGCATTGGTCGATAATTTTAAATTATTTAAATTATTATTTTATTCGTTTTTAAATTATTATGATTATTTTCTGCTATACCATTCCTAAAGTATATGTAAGATTTTATTTTTATGTTTTTTTTGTTTGTTTGTTTTTTAGGACAACAGTAACTCCATCACAAAAGATATCCGAAGATGTTGTTTTAAATTGTAAAATAAAATCACTGTTTTTGAAACATGAAAACAGCAGAAGTCAATAATTCATTTGAATTGTTTATCCTGATATTTTTACTGTCCCAAAATATTTTTCTCATATATGTTTCTCAAAATAAAATATATTGTGTTCAAAGGGGGGAAAAGTTTTCGTTTTTTACCCAGACATTTAAAAAGAACAGATTTTAGAGCAGTAAACACAATACCGTGAAACCGTGATAATTTTATCCAAGGTTATCACAGCATCAGTATCTTATACCGGCCCATGCCTAGTTCATGGTTAGGAAAAAGTGGGATTTGCAGTAAGCTGGTTTAACAATACATGCATTACTGATTTAAAATGTAGCCCAGTGTTTCCCAACCCTGTTCCCGAAGGCACACCAACAGTACACATTTCAACCTCTTTCTAATCAAACACACCTGAATCAAGTCATCAGAACATAAGAAGAGACTCAAAAACCTGAAGTTAATGGGTCAGATAAGGGAGACATCCAAAATATGTACTGTTGGTGTGCCTCCAGAAACAGGGTTGGGAAACACTGGTGTAGCCTATTGATTTCTTCATAGAAAGAAGCATGTTTCCAATCCAGTGGTGGAATACTGAAAAATCATACTCAAGTAAAAATACCTACTTACCCCAAAATGTAGTGCAAGTAGATTAAAAGTATCTGTTGTAAATATTACTCAAAGTATGAGTAAAAAAGATCTTTCAAAAGTACTCATGAGCAGTGAATATTACACTGAAAAGTTGATGCGTTTACATGCAGTTTGTGCAGGGATGTGTAAATGTAAGATTCTGTATTTCATTTAGTGATCTTCCTATATTCATTCATTCCTTCCAACCTTCCTTTCTTCCTTCGTTTGTTTGTTCCTTCATTTATTTGTTCCTTCTTCGTTCCTCCCTTAATTTGTTCACTCATCCATTCGTTCGTTTGTTCATATTTTTGTTCCATCCTTCATTAGGTCCTTTTTTTCGTTCGCTCATTTGTTCATTCGTTCGTCCGTCCGTTCATTCGTCTGTCCATCTGTTTGTTCGTTCGTTCATTTCTTTCTTTCTTCGTTCGTTTGTTCCTTCCTTCCTTTCTTCCTTCCTCCCTTCCTTCTTTCCTTCCTTCCTTCTTTTCATTGTTTGTTCGTTTTGTCCTTCCTTCCCTCATTCGTTTGTTTGTTCATTCCTTCATTCATTTGTTCCTTCCTTTGTTCCTCCCTTCATTAGTTCACTCATTCATTTGTTCATATTTTTGTTCCTTCATTAGGTCCTTTGTTCGCTCATTGGTTCGTTCATTCTTTCGTTCATCCGTCCGTCCATTCGTTCCTTCGTTCATTCCTGTTTTTGTTCCTTTGTTCGTTCCTTTTTTCATTCCTTCCTTCATTCATTCCTTCCTTCCTTCGTCCTTTCTTGAATCCTTCATTCATTTGTTCCTTCCTTGGTTCCTCCCTTCATTCGTTCACTCATTCATTAATTTATTTGTTCGTTTGTTCCTTCCTTCCTTCCTTCCTTAGTTTGTTCAGTCCTTCCCTGAATCCTTCCTTCATTCATTTGGTCCTTCCTTCATTGGTTCGGTCTTTCCTTCCTTCGTTTGGTCCTTCCTTCCATTCCTTGTTCGGTCCTTCCTTCATTCGTCCCTTTCTTCCGTTCTTCATTCATTCCCTTAAGTGATTGTTTAAGGCTGTTTGGTGATTTCAGTCATGCAGTAGACATCCTTCATTTTCTCATCAGTGACATGCAGCTGGGTCATTGTGTGTAAAGATTTTGGACATCTTCTTGGACATTTTTAATGCTTCCAAAAGGTTTGCGATTCGATTGGACAGGAATTACATGACCGATTTTTCTACTTTAGCCAATAACCATAGACAAGAAAGAAATAAAGTACTGACTGCAGGTTGAAGGAAAATAGTGGAGTAAACGTACTAATACAGCACTAAAAATGTACTCAAGGGAAAGTAAAAGTACACATTTTTTGAAAACTACTTAGCAAATGACAATTCCTGAGAAAAACTACTCAATTCCATTGGAGTATTTGTAATTTGTTACTTTACACCACTGTTCCAATCACCCTGTTTATCAGATTTTCATCGACAGCTTGGGCATTAAGCGCTGTTGAAATGAGGCACCAAAATAATATGGATTCTGATTCAGTCCAGTGCGTAAGGTTTCGATGCCCTACACACACACACACACTCCTATTTCGCACTGCCACAAGCTTTTGTTCAAATCTGTCCCCAATTGGTTGTTCATCCATGAAAAAGTGATGCAATATATCAGTAGCCTTTGCCCGAAGACCAGAATAGCATTTAAATCATAATTAAATTTGTGCAAACAAGTTTAGCATCAATTATGTGAACTAACTCCAGGCGTGATGATGTCCCTTTCCATGTAATAAGCAGATATCGAAACCGTTTTCCAATGCTAGAATTACAAGATAAGTACATTTATAAAGCTAGAATTACAGCAGATTAGTTTTATGCGGACACACAAAGACACGCATCGCTTTGGACCATAGGCTTAATACACAGAGGTAAAAAAAAAGAGCCTGTGCTCATTCATAAAACCGCCATTGTCCTTGTTGGCTTTGAGCTGGGTCTATGGCGAAGGGCCAGACACACTTGTGGCTCGCTGAGGATGAGGCATCTCTCCTCAATGCCCCTACAGTGATGCTTCTGCTAGTCAACAGGAGCTCGCTGTGTAATGTTGCCATGCGAACTGATCTGCATTTTCTTTTTTTTTCTTTTTAAACCGGAGTGGAAAGACTGAGTGTATTACCAGAGTGACAGTGATGAACTGCTCCGTTTGATTTTCAATGGCCTTTTTGTGCCCTAAACCTGGAGTGACTGGATTCAGTAATTAGTTGAACATAACCAGACAGGATTTTCTGCGTTAATTGGCTATTTAATGGGAATGTTTTGTCACCTGTCAGGAGAAAGGTGGCACGTTATGGGGAACTAAAGGCAAGTTTTAATGGAGTAGGTTGAGTATAGTATTCCCTTGTGGATTATGTGTAATTGTTATTGCTGGAGATGTAACTGATACTGGTTAGGGCTGCACAATAAATAGTTACAGCATTAGCAATAGTCACACTGCAGGATATGCAATGTTGAGTCTGAATAATAGTTCACCAGGAGCCACTACTAAGTTTAACCTTAATATCATAAAATATCACAATAACATAAAACAATTAAGTTGTCCCCTAAAAAACTCGGTAATTGTGTTGATTCAGCTCATTATAAATGGGTATTTGAACAAGCAGCAAAGATGGCGTGGCTCACTATGAGACTATTGGTTATTATGAGTAATAAAAAAATTCTTTGTAACCATTAAAATAGACTAATGGTTATCTACAAATAAAATTGGGACATTATGAAATAAAAAAAAAAAACTCACAATTACATTCACTCTAAAAAATGCTGGGTTATTTAATATTGTACACGGTAAGAGGCAGTGAGGGTTGGACGCCACACTTTTCTTTTTCTAAATATTTTCTCCTGTTTTTGTTCTTAGTCAGGGAGGTAGGTGTAGATTTAGTATTTTTATTTCTGTTATTTTATTAGGTGTAGTTAGTTTCATTTGGGTGTTTAGTTAGTGTACTTTTTGCTTATTATGTTTCTGTGGGTCCACTCCGAGGTAGTTGGCTTCACGTTTTTGGGTGATAAAAAAAGAAAAAGACAAATGAAGAGATCTGACACACAAGAGTCATAAAAGTGAAATTTATTTGTCGGGTGTTCTTTTATGTTGCGGCTCTGACCCTAGACCAGAGTCGTAACAATATGGACCAACCCAAACATTGGGTTAAATTTGGTCTTATTAGTTAAGTGTTAACTATTGGTCCAGAACTCAACTCGCAATTACATTCACTCTATGAAATGCTGGGTTATTTAAACCCAAACTGGGTAAAATATGGACTGAAACAAACATTGGGTTAAATTTGGTCCTATTAGTTAAGTTCTAACTATTAGTCTAGAACTCAACTCACAGTTACATTCACTCTATGAAATGCTGGATTATTTAAACCCAAACTTGGTAAAATATGGACTAACCCAAACATTGGGTTAAATTTGGTCCTATAAGTTAAGTGTTATCTATTGGCCCAGAACTCAACTCGCAATTACATTCACTCTATGAAATGCTGGGTTATTTAAACCCAAACTGGGTAAAATATGGACTAACCCAAACATTGGGTTAAATTTGGTCCTATTAGTTAATTGTTAACTATTGGTCCAGAACTCAACTCACTCTATTCACTCTATGAAATGCTGGATTATTTAAACCCAAACTTGGTAAAATATGGACTAACCCAAACATTGGGTTAAATTTGGTCCTATTAGTTAAGTGTTATCTATTGGTCCAGAACTCAACTCGCAATTACATTCACTCCATGAAATCCTGGATTATTTAAACCCAAACTGGGTAAAATATGGACTAACCCAACCATTGGGTTAAATTTAGTCCTTTTACTTAAGTGTTACCTATAAGTCCAGAACTCAACTTGCATATACATTCACTCTAAGAAATGCTGGGTTATTTAAACCCAAACTGGGTAAAATATGGACTAACGCAAATATTGGGTTAAATTTGGTCCTATTAATTAAGTGTTACCTATTGGTCCAGAACTCAACTGCCAGGCTTTTAACTGGCACAGAAAAGGAGAGCACATTACACCTTTACTGGTTTCGCTACACTGGTTACCGATACAGTTTATAATTCAATACAAAGCACTGTTATATGATTTTAAATCCTTCCATGGCCTGGTCCCTGAGTATATTTTTGAGCTATTTAATATACATCAACCCGTGAGATCTCTTGATTGACTCTATTTGACCGTTCTGCGATCACGTCAAGGTGATAGAGCTTTTTCAGTAGCAGCTCCAAGACTTTGGAACAATCTTCCACTCCCCTTAAGAACAGGTCCTACTTTGGAGTCATTCCAGAGGTCACTGAAAACACACTTATTTTCTTCAGCTTTTAATCATGTGTTGTGAGTTTATGTATTTGGGCTCCTTGCTTGTTTGCATGTATTTTGTGTTTTATGTACAGCACTTTGTCCCCCAATGTGCTTGGTTGAAGGTTCTCTAAATATAAATTGAGTTGAGTATTAAGTGTTGCTATTAAATAAAGATCTCTGAAATATTCCCACATTAAATTACGTTTGCAGTAAAATCACAATTTGAAAACTTACAGTAAGATGTAAAAACCAAAGTATATTGTGGCCTTAAAAAATATGTTAGTGGTTTTGTTCTGTAACTCGCAATATAAAACCTGGACCAGTCAGTCTGATCCTATCAAACTGTTTGAAGCATCATTGCAAAACCCATCTGTTCAGAGAAGAGCTGCATTTATGAAGAAAAAAGCTTGCAATGACAACAGCAGGAGTCTTTGATTCACTGCCATGTACTGTTGAAACCACAGAGAACAAAGGGAGAGCTTTTTTTACATTGTTAATACCTCCATTAATGTGATTTACAACATGAAAGGCTTCAGCTTTAAAGAAATTATGACATTGAGGTTTGCGCAGTAATATTAGCAGGCCTGTCAGTTGATTGCGAAATGTAATCAGATGGCACAGTGAAATTATTAATCAAATGTATAACAAGCATTCATGTGAAGATAAATTATTGTTTTGGTAGATGAGTCAAATATAATATACATTACAAACACAGCTTAAATTCTTAATAATTGTTTATTTTTGTGTGCAATTATTATTATTTTTTACTGTAATTATCTACAGAGCTGGAGAATTCACTTTTTAAGCAATTTGCATTTTTATTAATATATTATTAAACTACTAAAGACTACATAAACGGTAAACATAGTAATACATAATTCGAATACATTTCTAACCACAATTTCTATTGATATATGATAAGTCGGTTAAATTTAATACCATATTAATGATATTACAAATTAAGTGCTACTAAAATACTATAAATCTGCTAATAATAACTATTTTATTAACAATAGCATTATGTTTTGTTATGACTGATAATGCAGACTAATAATAGATAAAAAATTGTTTACTTTATTTTTACTATGTGTAACGGAGGCCAGCTAGCAAAGTGCTATGCAGATAAACTTCACTCCTCTGACCTCTATAGGTGTATAGGTCTAGCAACAGATGCTAGAGGCCATGGTCTTTAGCCTCCTTTTTAGAGCAACCAACTCCCATACAAAGAATCGCCGGTTCGATCCCAGCTCAGAGCGGGTTGGGTGCAGTAGGACCGGTGAATTACACATAGGGGCTCGTCCGGGATTTGAGTGAGGTTTAGGGTGGGTGAGTGTAACAGAGGCTAGCTAGTGAAGTGCTATGTCGATTAACTTCACTTCTCTGACCTCTAATGCTGTGTTCACGATAAATCGTGCACAAATAGATGCGTAAACATTTTGATGTTTGATGAAGATTCGCGTCATGGGCAGGGCTTCTGTCTGTCCTGTGACTGTAGTGCATTAAAAGCGTGTCAATCTCGCAAAATCGCTCAACTCATGCCGCTTCATTTGCGCGAATCGCGTCATTCGCAACGTCTCATTCGCACGTATCGTGCCGCAGGATGTATATTCACATCTTTGTATTGACTTAACAAGTAAATCACTCACGCTTCATCTGCATCTGATGTGAACGCTTCATCTGCGTCTGATGTGAACCAACTCCCATACAAAGAATCGCTGGTTTGATCCCAGCTCAGACCGGCTTGGGTGCAGTACTGGTGGGTTACACAAACCAGCGACCTTCTGCATGAAAGTCGGTTGCTCTACCAAGGAGGCTAAAGACCATGGCCTTTAGCGTCTGTCGCTAGAGTGCCTTCAGAGGTCAAAGGAGTGAGGTTTACCTGCATAGCCCTTCGCTAGCTGGCCTTCGTTATATATACTTTACTTATAAAGCACAATATAAGAACATTTGTTGACCATTGTGCTGTACACAAATTGTATAAAAATGATCAAAGAGGATCAAAGGTGTAAAACGACATACCATACATAAAACATGAAACAGGTAAAAAAAAAAAAAAAACAGGTAACTTGGCTATTAATGATTATTTTAGCAAATATTTAAGCATATGAATCCAGCTTTGCCATTGTTTCTCACTGTTAAAGGTCTTAAACACTCTTAAATGGAATATGTGGCCAGTAAACTGCATCAGTGAAAGTGAAAACCTCCATAAAGAGCCTGATTTGATGCTCTGTCTCATCTTTCAACCAACCACGCACATATAGAGCTTCCATAGAATGACTTTGGAGCCAGAATTAGCTTTGTTAGCGTTAGGATTCATTCAGCACTTGCCAGCAAACCAGATGCTGCAAAGCAGAACTGGAGTGGAAATGTTAAAACACCATGTTGGAATAAGTAGACGTGCAGTCAGTGTCTCAATTACAGTTTCCAGTAGGGCAGAATGCGCATTTCTCTCAGTCTAATTACTGCCGCTGAAGCAGTTCATTAAGTGCTGATGTCAGATCGGAATAAAGCATCTGACTGACCGCTTTCACAGCTGACATGTTCCTGTTTCCCATGATCGCACGCTTCATTAGCTGAACAAGACGTGTGTAAGTTGATTATGTCCAGTCTGAGGCGTTCATTCTATTTCTGTATACATGAAACCCCCCTCCCCCCTCCATTCTTGTTTGGTGCTATCTTGCATTAATCATTAGTAAATGAACGAATCACAAAAGGTTCAGATCATATTTTTGGTTTCTGAGCTCTGGATTGAATCATTTTTTTTCAGATAATTAGTTGTTTTGCTTACACTTTTAACAACTTCCTGTTGAATCTACACTAGTTTACTGTTAATCAATTACAGCAAAAATACAGTATATACATTTACAGCATCATTTGGTACATGTATTTACAGTATTGTATTTCTTTACTGTAAAATGTACAGTCATTTTCACAATCGACTTTAAAATACAGTAACATACCGCATAACTGTCCTACAGTAAAGTACAG
This sequence comes from Danio aesculapii, assembly GCF_903798145.1. Taxonomy (NCBI): domain Eukaryota; kingdom Metazoa; phylum Chordata; class Actinopteri; order Cypriniformes; family Danionidae; genus Danio; species Danio aesculapii. Next base: position 22,007,301 of record NC_079459.1, on the reverse strand, counting down.
TTCATATTACAGTTAAATACTGTGTAATTTACAAAAAATCGTTAACCGTGTGTACCAATTAGTTATGAATAAATTATTATAGTTATTAAATTTAAATAATAAATTCTCATTTCCAATTATTCCATATTTCAACAGGCTGTGTGAAATTTTGATTTGGAAGGTTTTTTTAAAACTTTTTTTTAATTGAATGACAAAAGTCAAGACAACAATTTTTATGTTGTTTTAACGTATTTTAAAAAGTCAATCAGGTTTCAACTCAATTTTTAAAGTTATACATACACTGTGAAACCCAACAGTCAACTTTATCAAATGAAATGAGTGTAGTTAACTCAGAATTTACTGAAAGTTATTTCTACTTATTTGAGTAGAAGTTTGAACTCAGTGTTGAAGGTAATGAGTTAATTAAATAACTCATTACTTCAACTTAAATGGAGTTTTTTTTTTTTACTCAAATGGTTTGTAGTAATCGGTTTCCTCAAACGGTTTGAGTTGACTTATTGGATTTTACAGTACTCAGTTGGTTTGAGTTCTCGTCATTTATTGGGTTTTACTGTGCTCAAATAGCTTCTTTTACTCAAATGGAGTAAGTTCACAGTATACTCAGGATTTGTTTTTGAACTTGAATTTGTTGCAATCGGTAACCTCAAATGGTTTGAGTTACCTTAACTTTTTGGATTTTACAGTGTATTTTAACTTTATATTTCAAGTCAGTTGGATTGACGTAAGTTGAGATGACCAGAAAACTTTTGATTCAAGAAAAAAATGTTGTTTTTTTACAGTGTATGTTTTTGTTTAAAAAATGCACACCACACAGTAAAAAATCTATTTGGGCTGGGACAACATGAAGGAATAAAGTTACCTTATTAGATTTTACAAATTTAAGTGGATTGAACGTAACACAACTAAGTTGTCCCCAAAGAACTCAAGAATTGTGTTGTTTCAGCCCATTTTAAATAAGTTTGAACAAAAAGCACATGTCATTTTTAAAGTGCAAGATGGCGTTCATAGACTATAAAAATGTATCTTTTTGAAAACGCTCTTCAAAGTGGTTCAATTTGAAAAAGCCACTTTTCAAATGGATTTTTTTTTTATCATATAAGTAATTCTGCTAAAATACTGGAGTACATTTACAGTAATTGCTTTGGATGCACTCCTTTTGACCAGCATTGTTAAAGATCGATTTCATGAATTTTGATTTCTAAAAATCTAGAGTAATTATTGATTAATAAAAGATTCATGATGTTTTATTAACATTTAAAGAAGAACAAATATAAGAACAATTCGCTTTGCAGTTTATTACAACTCTTGGTTTTAACAAAAAACAAAATAACACGAGGAACATACTGTATACCTTTAACAAAAATAAATGTAATAAACTTCTGAAGAAATACAATTTTAAATCAAAATAGTTATTAATAATAATTACTTTATTAATACCCACAAACCTCAACCCACTAAAGTCAGTCTAACAAATACATATGTTCGGAAGTAAAAAAGGTGATAATAACAAAGATTTAACTCCTATAAATTTTTTATCAAATTACATTTAATTAGTCAGTACTTCCTGCTTTTTATTATTTTTTGGATTAATTTAAAATCTAAATTAATTTCACACATCTAATTTCTGTTGAGCAAAGAAGATATTTTGAAGAATGTTGAAAACAGGTAGCCATTCACATCCATATATATATATTTTTCCAACTATGGAAGTAATCATTCTTCAAAATATCTTCTTTTTTTGGTTCAAGAGGAGAAATAAACTCAAACAGGTTTGTGTGATTAAATAATGACAGAATTTTCATTTTCGTATTTATTTTTCATTTGCTATCAGGACGGAAAAACATACACCTCTAAAGTTGGTTTATCTGTATTTTTTTAGTCGTTTTGTTAAATAACAGAGTTCAGCAGTGAGCGTGTCGTGATGGATGATCAGTACCGAGCTTTGACAAGCCGTTAGCAAACAGCTCGTCTCAAGAGATGAATGACTTCAATCAGGTTGTCCACAGTCTCTTCCATTTTGTGATTTAGCCTGTGGATTCAGGATGGTTTGAGAGAAATTGTTTTCCGTGGCAGTTTATTGAAATATATAGTATCCAGATCACTTGATAATGTGCTCATACTTACTGTTTTGGCGTTGTGTACTGTTTTTGCATTACCACCCTATATGGACGCTATTTTGATGTTTGACATTTGTTGTTGTTTTTGATTGAGGATGATATTAGATCCATTTTACAGCTTTTGTTAATCAAATTACAGGCAATTTTTTTTAATCCATTTATTTCCTAAATATTTCCCTCATGAAAAAATACTACAGTGTTTTTGAACAATACCATAGTAAAGTGAATTATACTGTTTATATTAGAGCATTTACACTTTGTTAATAAATGCTCCAGCATACTAAATTATTAAATACTAATTAAATACTGTAGTGCACTTTAGTTTTCATGCAGGTAAAACTAAAGTTATTGTATAGTTTAAGAAAACTTACAGTACAGTACTGGGTAGTCTGTTATTATTACTATAGTTGTGTTACCATAGCAACTATGTACTTTACTACAGTAATTTAGTTGTTGAAGCTAATTTTGAGAAATACACTTGCAAAATTCAGTTGCGAATGTGAAACAAGATGACACAAAACAAAATGGAAAGCGGTATTATAGAGAAATCGCACGAATATATTATTAATATTCTTAGGTTTATTTTAATTGAACCAAATCTATCTGTCACACGAGAGATGCTGACAACAGAGTGCAGATCCAAATGTAGGATTTATTATAAAGAGAATGGTCAGGCAGACAATGATCACAATTGAGAGCAAACGGTAACATGTAGGCAAATCTAGAACAAAGGTCAATAAGCAGGCGAGTGGTCGATCCAGGCGGCTAACAACATAAACAAACAAACAAAGGTCAGCAACGGAAAGATAAGACTAGGAAAATGCGTCGTAATGTTAACTTGACAGATAAACAAGACTCAGCACTGATACGTGTGTGTGCGTTGTATAAATAGTCCATGTAATCAGTCTTTGACAATCCTCCGGCTGTGTGTTTGCAATCAGTCAGGATCAGAAACCGGTGTGAGTGTGTGTGGTGCATGACTGGAACTTGTAGTCCACGTAATGGCAGATTTGAAGATCTGTAGCTGCTAGATCGCTGGTGATCATAACACTACCAAGTGTTAACACACTGTTGAAAACACATGGTAAGGAATTCTGATATGTCAGTATTTATTCCATAATGTTAAGTTCATAATGTCAAGCTTCACAGCTTCTGGATGTGTTGGTATGAAAGTTAACCTAATATAATCTTGTATTAATACAGTATCATACACAATATTATGTTCTAAAATTTTGACTTGTTTTTTATGTTTATTGAAAGATGATATTTCAAAAGTCTGATTGTTGCGAGTTGGATACAAATTTGCAGAATTGCATTAAAATTTTATTATTTTTTGTTGAGGTTTCTTATTAATTATTAGCCAACAGTGTTGGGGGTAAGGCATTACAAGTAACGCGAGTTACATAATAATATTATTTTTCTAAGTAACAAGTTAAGTAACGCATTACTTTTTATAAAATAAGTCACTATATTCCAGTTACTTTTTAAAAAAAGTAACACAAATTACTTTTTTAGTTTAATTAATTCGCTTTTAAAAAATAAATTGCTGAATTAAAATTAAAGTAGTCACAATGAATCACGTAGTCAATGAGAGAATGTGTTCATTACTTTGAACGCATCAAAGAAAAGGAAAAAGGGATTGTCTCAATGGACTGTGATTTTACTTAGCAAACGCATTGCTTTAAACTTTCAATCATCTGTATATACAGCATGCATAGCTCTGGGGTCAGGAAGTTCTCAGATAACATTATCGTAATATATATATATATATATATATATATATATATATATATATATATATATATATATATATATATATATATATATATATATATATATATATATATATATATATATATATATTTTTTTTTTTTTATGTTTTTTTAAAAGATAAATGAAGGTGTAGGTTATACAATACATTGTAAATTGCAGAGCTCCTCTATTTTAAAAAAATCAAGTTCTAAAAGAGATCAACCTCAGCCAGGTAATAAAAAGTAACAAAAAGAATTACTCACCATAAAAAGTAACCAAGTAACCAAGTAACTAGTTACTTTTTTTGGGAGTAACTTAATATTGTAATCCATTACTTTTAAAAGTAACTTTCCCCAACACTGTTAGCCAATATATTTATAACGTGACAATTATTTAAAGTTTATCTAAGCATTATTATTATACAGTAAAACCGTTAGATGTGTGATTTATGGAGAAAAGGAGACATATATTTTACATATGCTTTCTTACAATGAAATAACTTCATTTATAATTGTAAGTATTTTTTAAGATCGAAAGGAGTGTGTACTCTTGTATTTTTTTTGAATGGTCTTAAAATGTTCTCTAACTAAAAACTAAATTTGTTTTTGAAATTTTTAGCTCTTTTGGGTCTAAAAGGACTTAAAGTCTGCATGAACCGGAAGCTGTGACCGTTTGTTTTTCAAAATGTGATGAGAAACAGAATATTAAATGAGAAAACAGTGGGCTTGTTTTCTTTTCTACTGCAAGCTAATTGGATGAAGTAAAGTAGGCATTTCATTCAGAAAGATTGAGAGGGTTTCAGGAGAGTCATTGCAACCTAGCAGACACCTCCTCCTCACCATGTCTGTTTGGTGTCATAGCGCTGTCAAAACTGACAGTTGGAGGGGTGTGGTTAAGTATGTTAACCACGCCCAATACCTCAGACAGATGTAATCTGAGAATCTAACTGAAAACGAACAGGAACCTTTCAATTAAAGATTACAAGGGCAAACAATTTTTCTTTTCTTAATGACATGCACAGATCAATTGTTCACCTTAAAACTAGTAACGTGAGCTAACAAAATCAATATGGCTAGTCTTTCATGTGTACTTTAAATGCTGTATGAGAGTAAACATTGAATATGCTACTTGACAAGTTAAATGTAAAAAAACAACAACAAAATAGAGCATTTATTAATTTAACATATTGCCCAGTCCGACATGACAGCACACATTGTCCAGATTAATATCGATCCCTAACAGTTTGCGATTCTCACAAGCTTCTTAATCACTCATAGCTCTAAAACAAGCTCTGTGGTTTGTGACTTGCCTATGAGGACATCTGCTATAACACAAGCCAGTCATTTTCAGGTCACGTGCGTCGAGCTAATACTTAGATCCAGCCATCTGATGCCAACTCTCTTCCTAAAAGTGTGTCTTTGCCAGGAGCGGTGACAAACAAATATGTTCTATCTAATCTGTTTTGTTAATGAATGAACAGATTATGATGTCCATTATCCATGCCATAAACCATCGAGTTACCTTTTTTCCTCCCCTCGCTTTGATCTGTTTTGCTCTGATCAAGGGATTGATGGCGACTCCTGCCAGATTAATACACAATTCGGAGAAGTGGTAATGAAATTGTGTGCCAGCTCACACCTGAAAATCTCCTCAGGCTTATGAAACGAGGTTTATGGCGGGATGGGGATAATCTGGTTTGTGGGTGAAAAACACAAGGCATTAAAGGGTCAACAGAGGCATAAACAGAGGTATTGTTTGCTTATTGGTGCTTTTTTATGGTAGTGGATAGGTCTTGTCATGATTACAATTGTCTAATTGCAGTTATTTAATCTAATCGCAGTCGTTTCAGATGATTGTGATAACTGCAATTCCTTTAGGGGGAAACAAATGTGCATTAATTTTTATTTTCAATGTAACATTTGTAATCGCTTTACAGGGGAGTTGAGAGAAAGAGAGAGAGAGGGATTTATTTTAACGATCTTAGCATGATGTCTAGTGCACATGACGCAAAACCAGTAACGGTGTGTCTGATTCCACTTTTGCTATTTTATGGACGGAAAAAAAATGGTCTGTGCACCAGCGCATGGTCTAAAAGAGTGGTCCCCAACCTTTTTATCACAGCGGAACGGTCAACGCTTAACAAATTTACAGAGGACTGGGTGGAATCGTAGTGTTCAAACTGTTTTCTCAGAGGATGACAAGCTGACAAAACATTGCTGTCACTCTGATACAAGTTTTATTTATGGAGAAAATTACAAATCACTTCAGTGTTTGGCTGTTCTGTGTTTGTCTGGGATAATTAGTCTACCGAAATGTGTATATTCCATACAAGCTGAAGCTGATTGGTCAGATCTTGTCACGTGACTCGTAGTGCGCTCACGGCATTCATTCAACTGGATGTGTCTGGAAGGCGCAAGCGCGTCATGCGACTTGCATGCACAAGCCTGCACACCTCCATTGGAAATGACAAACTTGCGCAAACTCTAGAAAAGACGCGATATGCGAACGGCCCCTAAAAGGTCGCCATCATATGCGATCTCCAGCAGTTTATCTTCTTGCACAGACAAGGTGGATTCACCTGATTTGTTGACAAATGGGTTGTGGATCTTTTTTTTTTGGCAGTTCGTGGGTCCTTCACTGGCCTTTTCCCCTTAGCAAAGAAAATTTCCAAAGATGTCTGTTTCTTACTCATTTTGCCGCTTGTGGGTTAAATTTTGGCGTGACCGAGATTTTTCAAAATAAAAGATCGTTAAGACTCAGATAATAAATAAAATGGAATTAATTAATGATTTTTTGTGCGGCCCAGTACCAATTGATCCATGGACCGGTACCAGTCCATGGCCCGTTGGTTGAGGATCACCAAAAGATCTAAAAGGGTTGTGTTTATTCTCTTAATGGGTTATAGATGTGTTTAGAGCACAACGTGCATTAAACCAATCAGAGTCTCATCTCCCATTCCCTTTAAGATTCAGTTGAGTTGTGCCATGGTACATTTGCTAGGTGGACTTTATAAGTGGAAAAAGCTTCACTAGCGAGAAAACAGTTAAAGACCATCGGCATGAGGATGAAGTCCATCTACAGAACGAGCCTCTTCCATTTGGCCTCTTTACTTTCTCTTTACTTTACTTTTACTTTCGTGGAATAGGGAAAAGGTGGTGGAGTGTGGGATCAAATTCCTGCCTAAAGTATCACAGTGCGGATCAAAAAATAAATAAACGTAAATTTAAAAATTGACATGGTGTGTAAAATTATAACGCGCAAAAACGAAAACTAAAACCTGAATATGAAACAACGAGGTCACATATTCAAAGATAATGAGCGTGAATCAAAAATGAAAACGCGATTAGACAAAATACAGTCTTTTCCCCTTCGCTCTTGTTCCCACATTCTGCATTTGCGTTTCCAAACAATGCAATTCGAGTTTCATTTAAATCACGAACGGGCTTCAGCATCATCATTGGTCCAGTATTCAAGATTGACAGTTGCTCCTCCAGCCAATCAGACAAAAGGGGAATTGAGGTCACTCCAATGCAACTCATAGCTGCTCAGTGTGGCAGGCGGGGTTGCATTTTTTTTCCAGAAGTTTCAGATAATATAGACACCTGTCAGTGATCGCTGGGGATTCATATAAATATTATAATATATACACTATATAAATACAGTTGAAGTCAGAATTATTAGCCCCCATGAATTATTAGCCCCCCTGTTTATTTTTTTCCCCAATTTCTGTTTAACTGAGAGATTTTTTCAACACATTTCTAAACTTAATAGTTTTAATAACTCATTTCTAATAACTGATTTATTTTATCTTTGCCATGATGACAGTAGATACTATTTTACTAGATAATTTTCAAGACGCTTCTATACAGCTTAAAGTGACATTTAAGGGCTTACCTAGGTTAATTAGGTTAACTATGCAGGTTAGTGTAATTAGGCAAGTTATTGTATTATGATGGTTTGTTCTGTTGACAATCGGGGAAAAAAATAGCTTAAAGGGGCTAATAATTTTGACCTTAAATGGTTTTTTAAAAATTAAAAACTGTTTTTATTCTATTTTAAATAAATAAAACTTTCTCCAGAAGAAAAAACATTATCAGACATACTGTGAAAAATTAATTTAGAAAATATTTATAAAAGAAAATAAAATTAAAAGCGGGGCTAATAATTCTGACTTTAAAAGTATATCTATATACTGTAACTTCAGACACCTGTCCATGATTCCAGGGTGTAAGCAAAATAACATTTGCACCGCACTATGTTGTGCCAAGTGTATGATCGGGCCCTGAGTGTAAATTGTGTTTGTTTCTCTTTACTAACAGCTGCAGCGCTTACAACTAGTATCTGAGAAAATAGCTAATGTCACTTTTCAGTAGCAAATCGAACGAATAATTTTTTTTTTCTTGTATCGTGTGTTGTGTATTATATGCACAGTGGTTGGCGATTTTTGTAATAGTTTCAGAACAAAATAACTGTAATAAATAAAAAGTAAGTTATTTAAATTAAGTCACTTATAATAAAACGAATACTCAATATTACTATTTAAATGTTACTTATAAAAAGTGAATCACAGTAATTTGTAACTATTCATTACTTATTTATTAATTTATTTTTCAGATTTGGTTTGGCATTTTTGCCTTTTTTACGATAGGAAAGTATGTAGACAAAGAAAAGCATGGTGGGATCGAGAAAGGTCCGTGAGCCTGACAAAGCATGACAAAGCCCCCAAAAGAAATCTGATTTATGGGAATATATGCAAATCAGATATTTAACAAGTTTGGGTTTACATACAAAATATATTTCAATACAAAAATGGCAATTTATATGTCTTTTTCTACCATTGGAAATAAAAATATCAACATATATGTTAAAATATATTAATTATAAGTTTATAAATGCTCATATGTTGCCATATATTAGATTTCCATATAAGACAGACAAATAATCTGAATTATTTCATAGACAATTAATCATTAGCCAACTTCCATAAATGTAACAGCCCTAGTAGTGGATGTTGTAGGTTTTGTAGAACACCATATTTTGGATGTATTTCTCCCACTTGAAAGCTTCAGACAGGCTCAGCTGCGTGTCTGATGTCGGTCTGTGTTTTGGGCCTGATCAAAAGCTCTGTCCCCATTTTACCCAACCATCGAGCACTGTTAATTCACACAGAACACATAACAGTGCCCCACTTTGAGTCTATAGGTGAAAAATCAAGAGTGCAAATGTTGTGAGTTAATTAGGCATGTGTATTCAGAGAATTTACTTTATGCTTGCGCTCATGTTTATAAAATGTATGTTTATGTTATGCATAACTTTAGATTAAGCTAATTGTTAAATCATTGTAGGTTTGATCACTGGTGCATTTTCATAACTTTTATGTTTATGCGTGATTGCTTTTGCGTCAAAGATGAGACTGATTTCAGTGTCTAGTTAAAGTGGATGCATGATTAGTGACCATGATGGTCGATATCTTATTGTTTGCAATATACAAATAAAAATTTATTCCACAAAAAATTGTTAGTCTTGCTGCGATAATAACGCTAAAAACTACAATCGGCCTGTGGAATGAATAAATGTGCAATAATATGCGATATAGTTGTGCCTTTATGAGCCTGTTTGCAAAATTGACTACGTAACAGTCTTCGTAATCTGTCGAGTGTTTGAAATAAATGATTGTGACCATATGTGGTTTCATATTAAAGAATAAGAATATTTAGTAGTGTTATAATGATAAAGTTTTGTCTATTATCCTCATACTTAATCGTGGTGTTGAGAGCGCCATCTAGTGTTCAGTATGAATGAAACAGACAGATAAAGGAGTTTTTTTGTCTTTCAGTGGATATTTATGAATTATTTTTATTGATATGGTTATCATTTTAGTCCATCTTGCACAACGTTTATGTAAAGTAAAACGTACCACAAAAGTAAATTTCGCCCCAAATTACAGTTCTGCTATAATCTACTCACCATCCAATTGTTCAAAAACTCTTTGAGTTGCTTTCCTGTGTTAAACCCCCGAAGTTTGAATATATTGTAAGATATTTTGAATAATATTGGTTATGCCATTGACTTCAGGTAGTACTAGAATATCTTCTTGTGTGTTCAGCATGGAATAGGAATTGTTCATTTTTGGGTGAATTATTGCTTTAACATTCACATAAACACTGAAACATACAATATTTATGTGTTAACCTCATATTAAATACACTTATGGACATCATCTGAAGAAAAGTCATTTATGTATGAGCAAGCTTTATGGGCTTACAAATGAATCTTTATGAATACTGCCATTGTGGCATTAACATTATGATTACATGGATAAAAGGAAGAGACCACTTAAATTATCTGGATTTACTGGATTTATGTTGTTTCATCCTATAGGATGCATTTGATTGATTGAATTTACCAGCTGACATTAGAAACAATCAGATTCCTTATAGGAACAGCTAACTCTATATATTAATACACACTCTGAAATAAAGTTGCAATATCTGTTAATGAGGTGAACAATAATACCTTTAGGGTTCAGTTTTGTAGCTTTTAAGGTACTATGAGTTACACATTTGTACTTTTTAGGTATTAATATGAACTTTTAAGGAACAGTTAGGAACAAAAATGCACCTTTTGAAAAGGGACTGCCCCTGTGACAGATTTTGTACCTTTATTTCTGAGTGTATCTGCTACTGTTTTTAGAATTTTGAGTAATCTGTAAATTGTAAGCGCTACAGTACTACAGTGAAAACTAATTGACTATTGATTGAAGTTTTTTTTTTTGATACCTCAGAGGGAGATTGTAATTATAGAATTACTATATAATTTTTAGAATTATAGACTGGACAAGAGATAACAACATTTTACTGGGCTATCTTGGTTATTATTTAAGTGATGATGAAATGGGTCAGTTATCAAACTCTCAAAATTCTTTACGCAAGTTAATGTCTGTCTTTTAGGTGCTTTGCTAAATTAGTTTGTATCGTTTTAAAAATTTCAGTATCAATATGTTTGGAAATATGGATATTTATAACTTTTTTTGTTTAATTTTTTGTTTTCCTTCACTGAAAAATCTGTCCACAAAAGCATTCGTCTATTTAATTCGACAAGATTAATAGAAGAGCTCATTTAAAAGCCAACTTGATTTATAATTTATGCGTAAAATTAGTTTTCTAACTAAGAAAATGGTGTAGAAACTCTTTGCAGTTTTCGTATTTCAATTAATTTAATAGTTTAAATATTGAATTAATGAAACATGAAAACAGTGTTTTCTTGAAAACTACTCCGCAGCCAGGCACAAGACGTCAACATGACATCAGATTGACTTTGTATCCCAACGTTGTGGGGATGTTGCATTATGTTTGCAAATGAAAATCAAGTTGACGTCAAAACCCAACGTCAGGCCGACGTCAATGTCCTACATATATATCAATGTCTAATGATGTAACAGCTTGACGTTGTATGGACGTTACCACTATGACATTTATCAGATGTTGGATTTTGGTTGCAATACCTGACAAATAAATATCATTACTTGTCGTCAATATGACGTTGGTTTAAGATGTTGGCTCGACGTTAGATTTTGGCGCTTTCCAACACAACCTAAAACCAAGCAAATATCAACGTCATTTGATGTCGTTATTGGACGTCAAAATAACGTTGTTCTTAGATGCTGGGTAGACATTGAATTTTGGTCACAACCTAAATCTCACCTGATATTAACGTCTTATGACATAGTGTGCCTACTGGGTAGATTCCAGCATTTTTTATTATTAGTTTATTCAGGGTCTCATGTCTTTTAGATTTGATCAACTTTATACAAGCATCGACTACTATTAATTAGCATTGGATTTATATCCGTGGTTTCATTTGACTCCAGAGGTGTTTGAAGTCCAATCTAAACATTGTTCCAGCAAACATGCAGGAAAACCAGAGCTCACATATTACGAGCTAATTAGGCATGTGCATTCGCATAATTCTCTTTATGCATGTGAAATCGCTTGCCTAATTAAATCAGACGATTGTCTTTGTTCTCGTTGATAGAACCGCCACATTTGCTTTCAGTGCTACCCTTAGATTTATTTAATTGCTAAACTGCTGTCTTCCCATCTTGAAACGAAATCCTCCACTTCTTGTTCTTGTTATTAGATGAGGAATAAAAAAAAGAGCTTTATGCGTAATGAGCTCTGTCCTTGTCCAACCTCAAACGTCATCAGCTTTACCCTAAAAAAATCCCTTGGGGAAAATGATGCCACGTAAAAGGAATGGGATTATCTATTTTTATCTGATGCTATTTGGCCATGTCACGTTTACTGTGCAAAAACCTATAATATTCATCCTGATTCGTGTGCAGAACGCATATTTTGAGGACTCGCGGTTTGCTCTGCCCGGTTCCCTGGGGCTCAGATTGGCTTGAACATAAGAGATGGTCTGGAAAACTGGGAAAGAGGCTGAGGGGCCAATTCACCAAACAGCTGCGCTACTTTCTGTGCTGTGTTTGAGCACGAAAAACAGCATCTGTATTCACTAACCACCCGTAATCCAGTTTAACTAGGCGCTAAATGCACTCAAATAACAATTCAGCATGAGTGTGTAAAGTGGAGTTTGCACAACATCATTTTAAGTGAAATTTGTATTCATTTTTGACCATTTATTTACACAACAATGGCTTTTTGCGAGGGTGAAAATGGGAAAAATGTTCAAAGTGTGACGTTCTAAGGTTAAAAATAGTGTCAATCACAGTGTTGTGTAGACACTACGTAAAAAGTTTTGCTGTGGGGTGCAGGAAACATTATATTTTTATAAACATTTTGGTTTAATTTGGTCCAGACCAAGGGCAACACATTACACATTGTATCATTTTTCAGTTGTTTTGGTTTCTGTTCACATCAGACTGATTGCTATGGTCGGAACCGGTTGAAACAAATCAACATCCTCAACATCTACATCACTCGTTGACCAAATGTGTCACTGAACATATTTCCTAAACTGCTTTCTGATTGGTCAGAATTAATGTGATTGAATATGTCCTACGGAATTCATAAAAGTAGTCAAAGAGAAGGAAAATGTGGTAGACTGATTAATTTTTAAGTGAAAGATGAATGAATCTTGAATGTTTGGTTGCCATTACATATCCCTCCCAAAGAATATACTAAATATGCAGTATAATATTATACCTATATAATGTTTTTTCAACATTCAACTCATTATGAATGAATGGCAGCAGATAATTATTTATATTTTAGTTTATTCGGTCTGGATTCAAAAATAATAATATACATTTAGACCTGGTTTACTTAGCATTAACATTGCCATACGACTGAAAAACAATCCAAAAACTGCTTTTATAGCATTTAATTGTTGTATATGCAAACATATGAAGTTATCTGAGAACTTACATATATAATACATAGAAAATAAAATGTGTCAAAATAAAGTTGTTTGAGTTTACATACATTGACTATATGAAGAGAAAAAACAAGGTATGTAGGCACACAATGTAATAAGATGTTAATATTAGGTTAGATTTAGGTTATGATATCGGGTGACCAAAATTTTGATGTCCAATAATGACGTTAAATGATGTTGATATTTGGTTGATCTCTAACGTCGAGCCAACATCTTAAACCAACGTCAAATACTGTCATTTATTGATCAGGTGTGGCAACTAAAATCCAATGTCTGATAGACGTCATAGTGGTAACGTCCACCCAACGCCAAGCTGTAACATCATTCGACGTTGATATTTGCTTGATTTTAGGTTGTGTTAGAAAGTGACCAATATCTTACATAAAGCCAACATCCTAAACAAACGTCATATTGCCGTCAAATACTGACATTTATTCGTCAGGCATGGCAGCCAAAATCCAACGTCTAATAGACATCATATTGGTAACGTCCACAAAGTCAAGTTGTAACATCATTAGATTAGATTAGATTAGATAGGTTGCATTTAAAAGTGACCAAAATCCATCATTTGTCCAACGTTGGACACTGACGTTGGTCTGACATCTGATTTCATTTCCACCCAAAATGCGACATCCCACGATGTTGGGGTACAATGTCAAACTGACGTCATGTTGACATCCTGTGACTGCTGGGTTTTATTGTTGGATCTTGAAAAACCATGTCTTATTTCAACCATCAACTATTTTCTTAGACAATGACAAGCCATTGCTCTAGCTCAGATTCATTATTTATGGAGAAAATTATAAGCACTGCTGTGTTTGGGTGCGCTGTGTTTTTCCGAGGTAATTAGTTTACCTTTATTACTGCAATGTGTATTCAATACAAAGTATGAAGCTGATTGGTTTATTTCTAGTTTACGACTGGTGGTGGGCTGCACTTGCTATTGGCACACAAAGGTCACATGCCTCCACTGGAAATAATGAAATAGCTCTCACAAAAGACGCAATATGTGAACAGCCCCTAACATTGCACCAGAGTTTATTTTTATCAAATCAGACCTACCAAGTGTGAATACACAATCATTCATCAATGTATCTGATCTGTATTATATTTTTTCTCCTAACAGTCTGACTTGCTAACATCTAAAATTGATTATCACATGCTCCATGACTACAACAGTCATGTGTTTCATTAATCAAATATACTCACAATCTTACGATAAACCTTGTAGTTATTTTTTTTTAAATAAATTGCATTTTAAATAACACGTTGACACTAACAATACACAAAGCTTCCACAAGAACATGCTAGAGCAGCTGTTGTTCATTCTTAGTGAACTCCCCCAGAGAGCGAGACACTCATTCAGTTTTAATGGGGTTAGCAGTAACCTTGAGACTCTCAAGTCGAGCCCATCAGAGGTGTCCCGCTCGAGCTCCTGAATATTCCAGCACCTTCCGGAAGGGAATATGGAATCTTTTCCACTCTGTGTAAAAATTTATATCATTTCTAGTCAACGCCAAAGCTGAAACTAACCATTTCTGACAGTTGTGTAATGCAGGGAGAGGCTGGATAAAGTAAAACAAACACGGAGCCTGCAGGTTTGCGCAGGAGGCTGAGGAAACGAGGATTGATGGAAAAGTGCACGAGGGATTGGTTTATTACGCTATTGCAGTGTTAGCATGTCGAGCTATGGCAAGCCATTTTAACATTTAATCTAAAACTGGCCAGACATTTTTTTGCTCATTATTGGCCTGTGTCTGATTGTGGCACTATGTTCTCAAATTTCAGCCATGACCACCAAACCTAATCAAGACTGTCACCCAGATGAGCTTGAAATATGAAAAATTACCAAAATACACAATTCTGATGGCGTTTCCACTGAGTGGTAAGGTCATGTACGGTTAAGTATGCTTTTATGGCCTGTTCCACTGTCAACATGTACCTAAAAGCAAGCCGTAATGTATTACTTTTTGGATACACTTCCAAAAGGGTACCTAGCAAAACAAAAGTGTACCAAAAGGCGGAGCAAGATGCGCAGCTGAACGCTATTGGTTTACAGATATACGTCACTAGCTCATGCACAAGCCAGGAGAATGAAAACAAAGGAAGCGCCATTATATAATACACAGCCAAGACATTACACCATAATAATAATTAATAATATATACATATAAAAATGAGCGATGGTTGACAAGAACTTAAACAAACCAACAAAGACACACAGCAAAGAAGAAGAACAGAATCTACCCTTTGCCCCGTTTGTTGTTTACAAACCCGTCGAAAGCACAAGCAGTTTCACTTTCTTGAGAGAGCTCGCGTGCACATCTATATTTGAAATAAGGAACTTCTTGAGCTGATGATAATAACGTGTACGTGATTATTGAAGTGCTTCTGACATCCGATTCTTTTAGGAACTGATAAACGCGAAAGTGAAGCGTGAAAAAACAAAGTTGGAGTCTAAAAAAACAAAGGAGAAAATATTTTTTTAGCAACCTAAAAGATGTACAAACTGCCATGTTTAACTATTATCATCACCTTTTGGACTATCATGAACTCGGAATGACAGAACTTTAGCCTGAGAGAGGCTACATGTGCTGGTGAAGATTAAAGATACAGATGAGAGGTTTGCACTGACTGTAGGCTATATGTTGCGTGTAGTTTTTTAACCCAAATAAGGACTAAACGTATGCTGTGTGTAGTGTTTTCATTGGTACCGTTTTGGCAGTGGAAAGGCAATTAAATAACTTTTTTTAAAAAAAGGGTGTTGTGTGGGCCAAAATATTTTTTTGTTGCCTGGGGACAACACTATGCCATAGAACACGTGTCAAACTCAGTACCTTGAGGGCCACAGCCCTGCACAGCTTTGCTTTAACCCTAAATAAACACACCTAATCAAATCAATTGAGTTCTTCAGGCTTGTTTGAAACCTACCTGAGATTGACACCCCTGCTCTAGAGTTTTAATGGGGAAAATTTTTAAAAATAAAAAAAACGTTTGTATAAACGGTAACTATAGTTCTTATTAGAAAGAAAATCTGAATCAGCAATTATTGGTATCTGCAGGTCACACTTGCATTGGAAATTGGAATTGAACAATAAAATTACAATCGGTGCATCTCTACTATAAACCATTTTAGCATCTGTTTGTTACTAGTACTTATTTTTTAGATACTAGTGTCTGTTCTATTAAGTACTAGTACTTATTCGTTAGCTAGGGAAGCTCGGGGCACAAAGTAACGTGGGGTTAAATGTAACACAGAGTTTTAAGGTATTTGCTTAGGGTTAACCATGGCACGCTTCCAAGTTTTTCACCACAGTGTCGGGAGATGTCTTCCTGCCAATTATTAAAAAAGTTCACTCAAATTTGAATGAGAAACACAGGAGAAACCATTTTTGAGCATAAAAGTATTTTTTGTTATTCTCTAGATTTTTTAAATTTAAAAAATCTGTGAAAGTTTGTTAGTTAAATCTTATATTGTTGTGATTACCGTCTTCTAGGCTAAAAGATGCATCCATTTTGAAAGAAAAACACAGTGTTTGAAAGAAAAATATACACTGCTAGCCAGTTTTGAGGAAAACACAACACAGCGGGGCTTAGTTGTAACAGGGTGTTACAAATAAACCACACACCGTTGGACACCAATTAAACTAACACAATCATTTTTGAATTTTGAGTGTAATGTTGGGAACTTTTTAAATTAAAAATGTTTTTTAATAGAAAATATTTTTAACAGAAAAATTATAATTTTATTGCTAATAATGCAAATAAATGCATTGTATAATAATGGATAATAATGCAAATAAATCCAAATATGTTTATCCAACAGATACATAAATAACCATGCTGTGCTATGTAGAATTAAAAAAAAAAAATGAGTTAAGTACTGAGGAAATATACTATTTAAAGTATTTTAACTCAATTTAAATTAATTGTGTGAAGTCTGAGTTTGTAAGCATGTGTTACAACTAACCCACTGTTACAGCTTTCCCCATAGGTGGGGTTAATAGTAACATTTTTACTCCTAGCACTTTTGGCAATACTGCACAGAAACCATTGATCTGACAATCATACTGTCAGTGTTCATTTGTAGGAGAGGCTTGTGTGTGTTGTTGAAAAAAAAAAAGGATTGTCTAACCCAATTACTTTGTTCATTATTGTTCATTATTTCAAAACCATAAAGTGTTACTTTGTGCCCCGCTCTCCCATACTAGAGCTTATTTTACATTTTTACATTTTTTAAAAATATACTAATACTTATTCATTGCTAGTACATTAATACTTATTTGAATAAAGACTATCTGACTATATTTAAACAAATCTTTTTTTATTGCTTTTAATGAACATAAAAACAAAGCAAAAAACAAAATGAACATAGAAACAAAAAAGGACAAAAACAAGGATACCAGTTAATATAAGTATAGTAACAAAAGTCATAAAAATCAACTAATAAAAAGCAGACAATACAAAAATCAGAGTAAACGGGACAAGGTTTATTTGAGGCATCCATATTTTTTTAAAGGCAGACCCCTTGTTTCTTAAGTAGTATGTAAATTTTTCCAATAGCATTGTTTCATTCAAAAGTTGTATGAACAGTTCAAATGTTAGAGGCCTTTGTTGGTTCCTCAGTACATTTTTATATTGGTACTGTAGTCATTCATATGGAACCAGTTCTTTTACTATTAGTTACATACAGTTGCAATCAGAATTATTAGCCCCCCTTACAATTTTTTTCTTTTTTAAATATTTCCAAATGAAATTTTCACAGTATGCCTGCTAATATTTTTTTCTTCTGGAGAAATTCTTATTATATATCCTCGAGCCCGGGGCTCCCTCCCGTTAGAAGGGCGAGAGCGGAGTTCGAGCTCAGGTAGGTCTCGAGGACTCCCCTGCTTGTCGCCGCATGAGAAGTGTAAACTAGTGTTGTTTTTATTTGGTTTAGTCGATTGGCTATAGTTTATGTTTTTGGACGGTGGGAGGAAACCGGGGGACCCAGGGGAAACCCACGCGAACACGGGGAGAACATGTAAACTCCGCACAGAAACACCAACCAGCCCGATAGGAGGTTGGACCAGCGGTGTTCTTGCTGTGAGGCAACAGTGCTAGCCACTGGGCCACCATGTCGCCCTATCGGAAAAAGGGGGAGGAAGTAGGGGTGGAAGGGGGGGAAGCTTCAAGACGAAGATAACTGGAGTGAAAAACTCTGGTTATTTATAATGCTTCCGTAATCATTTAATGGATCAGATTACGGAGCTAATGAGGAGCCGGCCGTGTTGATCATAAGCACGTGATGCTCTCGAAATTAGTTTATAAATAAACCACACTTAAAAAACATTTTAAGGTCAAAATTATTAGCCCCAGCGAGGCAGTGGCGCAGTAGGGGTAGTGCTGTCGCCTCACAGCAAGAAGTCGCTGGTTCGAGCCTCGGCTGGGTCAGTTGGCGTTTCTGTGTGGAGTTTGCATGTTCTCCCTGCCTTCGCGTGGGTTTGCTCCGGTTTCCCCCACAGTCCAAAGACATGCGGTACAGGTGAATTGGGAAGGCTAAATTGTCCATAGTGTGCAAGTGTGTATGGATGTTTCCCAGAGATGGGTTGTGGCTGGAAGAGCATCTGCTGCGTAAAACATGTGCTTGATAAGTTGGCGGTTTATTCCGCTGTGGCGACCACGGATTAATAAAGGGACTAAGCCGAAAAGAAAATGAATGAATGAATTATTAGCCCCTTTAAGCTATATTTTATTTCGACAGTCCACAGAACAAATCATTGTTATACAAGAACTTGCCTAATTACCCTAACCTGCCTAGTTAACCTAATTAACCTACAGTAGTTAAGCCTTTAAATGTAATTTTAAGCTCTATTGAAGTGTCTTGAAAAATATCTAGTCAAATATTATTTACTGTCATCATGGCAAAGATAAAAAATCAGTTATTAGAAATGAGTTATTAAAACTATTATGTTTAGAAATGTGTTGAAAAAAATCTCTCTGTTAAACAGAAATTGGGGAAAAAATAAACAGGGGGATAATAATTCAGCGGGTTTGATAATTCTGATTGCAACTGTACTAGTATTTATTAAGTAGTTCTTAGTACTTATTCCTTTGGTACTTGTATTTCTTCATTATAGGAACTATTCCAAATGATTTTTTATTTGTCTAGTAAGATTTTTAATTGAACTTTGCTTTGGCTGTTCATACCAAAGAGTATTAGATTAGATAAAACAAAAGAACAGTTGTGCACTAGTATCTAAGAAACAAGCTAATAAATTAATAATAGTGCTTATAATTTTTTTTAAAAAAAGTATATAGATACATTGTTCATTCATTCATTCATTTTCTTTTTTGGCTTAGTCCCTTTATTAATCTGGGGTCGCCACAGCAGAATGAACCGCCAACTTATCCAGCATATGTTTTATGCAGCGGATGCCCTTCCAGCTGCAACCCATCACTGGGAAACATCCATACACACTCATACACTATACGGACAATTTAGCCTATTCACCTATAGCGCATGTTTTTGAACTGTGGGGGAAACCGGAGCACCCGGAGGAAACCCACGCAAACCATGCAGCCCCTAGATACATCGTGTTTTATAAAATGAATGTTAAAAAGGCTTGCCATAGTTGAGTGCTCGGCATCTGCATCATGGTGCTAATTTCATCTGTCAAGTTTCATGAGTCAAGTTAATCAATCATAGATTGCTTATTGTATACCTTCAATCAGGGGTATAGCGGACATTTTAAAAGTGGGGGGGACAGCTATATGAGATCCAAAAGTTTCTGTTTAAATAATTATTAATCACCTGTTTCTAAATGCTCTAAAGTGAGGGGGACATCCACACATACCCCCCCATCCCCCAACCCCCCACCCCCAGTTGCTACACCCCTGCCATTCTAGTATTGTCGACATTTAGCATTGTATGTTTTCATTTTTAATTATTAGATGATGTAATATTTTAAGTAGGATTATCGTAAGTCAGACGCATAGACTCGATAGAGACTAGATGACCTACCCAGAACCCTGCAAAGAAGTCACGTGACCGTCAATATCCAATCAGACGCTGCTCTGCGATGCTTAAACAGATGTGTGGTGGTGTTTGCCTCATCAGTTAGAGAGGCTGGAAGGGTACAGGCTGTTATTTTAATCAGATCCGTGTTTGTATCTTCGTCAATAATTCATGTCATCATCCTTTCAGCTCAACAGCCGCAGCTTTTATGATTACAGCAGCTCAACCACTCACTTTTCAGGATTGTGATATGAAAGGGGAAGTGTCTAGGAAACCGGTGACATTATTTTGAGTACATTTCGCTCTCCAGTTTATATTCTCATTAGTGGGATGAAAAAATCGTATTTTCATTACTGATATGGAGGAAAACAGTGGTTTATTGTTGTAGTGTATGCTGAAATATGAAATAGTTTTGTCGTTTTTTCAGGTTGTGCATTATTATAATGTCACAAGTAAGTTTTTTGTCATTTCGTTTTTTTATTATTGTATTATTGTGATATGTGGTTATTATTTATTTATTCACATTATATTTTTATTTATTAATTTAAACCTATATACTGTTATTGTGAAAAATAATTAATAATGGACAGTGGAACTAAATCAATAAACCTTGAAAATAAAGAGGAATCTTGAATATTTAGTTACCATTTCATATCCCTCCCATACTATATACTGTATATGCAGCATAATATTATACCTATATAATATATCTTTCAGCTTATAGCAGTTTATGAAAGAATGACAATTGAGAATAATGATGTGGATTATATTAGTGTTTCCTCTAGGATTTTTTTTCTAGCTGTGGCAGCAGCCTTTTACACAGATCCATCAACTACCAATGGCGTTATTTCAATGACAAATGTAGTGAGCCCAGTATTGCAAGTTGAGATCAAGCTAATACAACCATGCGGATCTCTGCTTGCGCGCCGATATCCTCTGTTCGTGCACAAAACTTTTTGCACGCCCCTTCAAATCTACGCTCCTCAAGTGCAGATTTTCCTGCACGCTCTCAAATAAATGCTGCTGAAGTGCGATTTAGTGCATTTATGTAACGGGTGTGTGTCCGACTTTTATTAGATTTGCTAAGAATATTTATGAATGTCTCCAATAGACCTACAGAACACCATTAATGAGTCCTGAAGTAAAGTGAAACGGCTATAAACTCCAGCAAGATAAAGTCATTGCAAGCAAAACCATAGACCTTGATCTATAAATAAAGTATAATTATATAAGCTGTGTTCATATTAACAGAAAGCTACGTCATGTTTGCTGGCCTCAAGCATCACGCACCTGTCAGTCAGTCAGTCAGCACGTCACTTTAAAGGGTTGAACAAATAGCGGACAGCACTACTACGATTACAGAAAAGTTTGCGCTGTTATAATTCACTTACCTTTTAATACAAAACAACAACTGAATGAGAAGCTGTAATGTAGCCGTGGCCTGATGAATTTTGGTGTGGCGCCCTGCCACGAAAGAATGAATGTAGCGGAAACCATGTATTATTTCAATTTGGCATGTGCACTAGGGTAAGGCTATAATAGTTGCAACATAGGCTCATTCTGAAAACGTAGCCCTATATACATTTCTGGAGATCACGAATAATGTATCCAGAGCTACGTATGGCTGCATTTCGTTTTTATAATGAACACTACGGGGCAATATGATGCCATTACTTTTCTCGCTTCCCAGCGGACCACTTATCTCCGTATGGATGGCTTTCACGCTGTTACCAGTTTGTCCGGTAGCTTGACATGTAGGTCGGTGGACTTGAGATGCAGAACAGGTGCTTTTGAAAACACTATTGGTTGGGTTTAGGGAAGGAGGAGGGTAGATCAGTCGATCAGTCAGTAAGTCATTCAGTCAGTCAGCTGACAACGGCCTCTTGTGGATTTACGTGAGAACAGCAGGCACGAATGGCATTCGCAAGAGAAATTTGAGATCTCAAAAAGCATACACAGCGGTCTCAACACAACAAAAAAAACGTAGCTCCTGGGATATATTTTGCTCTCTCCAGAAATGTATAAAGGGGTATGTAATTAGAATGAGCCTGGGTTGAATATTTATGTACTGTATGTACTATTATTTATGAGAGATGTTTCATTTACTCACCATGTCATGTCATTCCAGACGCAAATGCTCTTTTTTTTATTCAGTGGAACATGAATGTTTTAAAGAACCAAAAAGCACCATAAATGTATTATAAAATGACTCTATTATGTCTAGTGGACTCAATGTCTTAGAAAGCCATACAATATTGTGTGAGAAATACCAAACATTTCAGTTAAAATTAATTTGTTCCTGTCCTTTTTAATCATGTTGAACTTGTGTGGTGCAAAAGCTATAATGTACACTCCACTTTTTTTGGAAATAGGCTCATTTTACAAGTTCCCTAGAGTTAAACAGTTGAGTTTTTGCATTTTTTAATCCATTCAGGCGATCTTTGGGTCTGGCTAGAGCACTTTTAGCTTAGCTTAGCATAAATAATTTAATCAGATTAAACCATTAGCATCTAGCAAATTTTCGCCTTAGTACACGATCTAACTACAGAAGAGTCAAGCTTTAAATGAGAAAATTATCAAAACTCTTTTTGACATTTTTTGAGTGAGATGCTAATGGTTCAATCCGATTCAATGATTTAGGTTAAGCTAAGCTAAAAGTGCTCCCACCAGACCCAGAGATTGGCTAAATAGATTTAAAAAGGGACTCTAAAATGTGCGTGGAATGGAGTGGAATGTCACTTAAAAATGTCTTGTTCCATGTCAAAATTTTAACTATAAGGGGGTTTGAAATGGCATGATGGTAAAAGATATATGATCTTATGGCTTTAAATTCAGAGGATCTACAGATTACATTTTATTATTTGATTCCTAGGGCTGTGAACACAATCTATCCTCCCTGATCACTAGTTATCGCACAAAATAAACATGAAAGAACATAATGTTGCAAGATTGTACTTTAAAACAAGGCACATACTGTACCAAATAATGATATTAATCATATTCCTAGTATATATTCCTTTGCTAGTAATGAAGCACCAAATGATTCTTTATCATTAAGCCAAGATTAAAAAGAAGTTGCGATAATATATATATATATATTTATATTATATTTTTTTCCCCTTGTAATATATACACCGGTTCCTCAAACTGCTCATCAGCACATATTTCTAAACAGCCAATCACATTGCAGCAACTCAATGCATTTAGGAATGTACATATGCTCAAGATGATCTTCTGCAGTTCAAACCGAGCATCAGAATAGGGAAAAAGTGATTTAAGTGACTTTGAACATGGCATGGTTGTTGGTGCCAGAGGGGCTGGTCTGAGTATTTCAGAAACTGCTGATCTACTAGGATTTTCACGCACAACCATCTCTAGGGTTTACAGAGAATGGTCTGAAAAAGAGAAAATATCCAGTGAGCGGCAGTTCTGTGGGCGCAAATGCCTTGTTGATGCCAGAGGTCAGAGGAGAATGGCCAGACTGGTTCGAGCTGATAGAAAGCCAACAGTAACACAAATAATTACTCATTAAAACCAAGGTATGCAGAACAGCATCTCTGAACGCACAACACCTTGCGGCGGATGGGCTACAACAGCAGAAGACCACAGTAGGTGCCACTCTTGTCAGCTAAGAACAGGAAACTGAGACTTTAAAGACCGTAATGTTTAACACAGTCATCGATGCGCAGTTCAGCCATGTCATGTTGCTTTCAGATGATACTTGGCCAGCGCTTCAATTATTAAATAAGGGCTGTGCTTTGCAGTACTACCCCATCCCTGTGTTCTCAGCAGGTGTGCTGGCCAATATCGACTCTAAAAACACATATAGCCATCAGCAGAAGGATAAACCTTAATACAGCTCAAATCTCAAAATCTGCTTGCCACTGCTGTTACCTCAGCTCCCGCCAAGAGCACACTGTTCCCTGTCTCTCAGATTTATCCCCTGCCTCATCTAAAAACAGTGATGGTGCTGGTGTGTGTGGGATGCGTGTGTCCGCCATGCCCCTAATTTCCTTGCTTGCAGCATTTTAAAATACACCGAAGGATGTGGGTTGTTGCTTAGTTTAAGGAAGGCCCTAAGGTGTTGTTTTTTGCACCAGCTGTTCATATATTATGCTGCATCCATTTCCTTTCCCTTAAGAGGAAAAAAAGAAGACAGAGTTTTAAAATTGAAAATTAAAATTCTGTAGTAGTTAATCACCCTCAAACCCATTTTGAACACCGTCAAGTGCCTGAACAAGAATTTCCAGGAATAGAATCTGAATATAAACACAAATACCCGCCACAAATGTGCTGTGCTGTGCTGTCTTAATTTAGTCTGGCCTTACCCAATCCTGCCCTGCTGGGAGCAGTTTGTTGAAATGGGAGTCAATAGTTTCTTATTTTATTTTCTCGCTGGCAGCTCTTCATTGTTTAGTAGCTACAAGGCACTATCATTAGAAGCAGTTTTTGAGGAGGTATAGTATGACTTGTGCACTAGATGTAATTAATATATCATCTCTGACTGGCGTAATTGGTGTTTTGAACCTCTAATGATTAATGAACATGGTACTAAACAGCTTTTTAAAAGAAAACAAAAATGTACCATTTTAATATAATGATTTTCCAACATAGGTCATTCTAGAAACATAGCCCTATATACATCTGTGGAGACTAATTACGTAGCCAGAGGTACGTATGGCTGCATTTTGTCTCTAAATCGAATGCTACGGGGCAGTATGACGCTGTTCCTTTTCACGCTTACCAGCTGACCGCTTACCTTTTGTATGGACGGCTTTTCCGCTATTACCAGTTTGTCCTGTGTTGCTCGCAGCGTACGTCGACGGACTTGAATCAGTCGACAGCGGCCTCTGGTAGATTTACGAGAACAGCTGGCGTGAATGGCACTCACGAGATAAACTTGAGATGTCATAAATTGTACACAGCGGCCTCTGGTGGATTTACACCAGAATAGCAGGCAGGAATGGCACTCACAAGAGAAACTTGAAATCCCAAATAGCATACACAGCGACTTCTGGTGGAAAACAAGAGCTGCAAAAAAAAACTGCACCTCCTGGGACGTATTTGGCACTCTCCAGAAATGTATATAGCACTACGTTTTCAGAATAAGGCTGGGTTGTGATTTACACATATACCCTGGTATTTTTGAAACACCATTGGAGTTCCAAGTAATCCTTCAGTACATTGTTTTTATTATCTGATACTACCATTGGATCATGATACATGAAAATTCTCCTTGCCTGGGTTTAAGTGAGATTTGAACCAGCAATTTAAACATTTAAGGAGGCATGCTAACAAGCCTCTAGTGTCCACTGCTTGGTTTACTTGCACAGTTCTTAACCCCCACATGCAAATATTGGTCATAGCACCTCTCTGGCATGGGCAACACGAACACTAGAACACTACATCAGTACTAAAGAGTGTCAACCCTAAACCTTACTACTATCATCCGGGTCACGGCACCAATGCAACCCCTCCTGTTTTACTCACCTGGCTCCAAGTAGGATTCAAATTGGCAAGCTAACAAAGATGCTAAAGACCACAGTTACAAGTGTCACAAGACAACCCCAAACCTTACTTTCATCTGGGTCACGGCACCAATACAAGCTCTCTGGTTCTCCTTGCCCCACTTCAGGTGATATCACTGATAACGCCCATTCAATTGAGTGATAACAATCGAATCGGCTGGATATGTAATGTTTACTTATACAGCTCTAACTACCCAGAGGGCACCTTGAAATCAAAACAACATCAAAAAACGTGTCCAAACTGCCAATCGATTTGATGTCAAAACCTTGACGTCCAATTGACATCCACACATTGATGCCCTTTTGACCACCAAAGTAATGGCATCAAATTATTATAATATAAGGAATGTTTTTCTTCTTTTTTTCTCAGGTTTTGCTGGTTGCATTTTCAGAATTTTCATTGCCAATCTTAAGCCATTTGTAATTGTTTGTTTCATTTGGAATTTTCCTAAGAGTGAGCCAAGCTCGAGCTTGGCCCCACCCTGATCTATTCATCTGAGTTCCAATTACAAAATTACCTGGGATCTTGCATCCCTACAATATGTAAACTATCTAAACTACCTTGATGTTAAAATGACATCAGATTGACATCTAAAATTGGCACATAGAAATTTATTACAGGACAGACATGTAATTGATTTTGATGTTTTATGATGCCAATGTTAGATGTCAATTGATGACCTTTTAACATACATCAAATTGACATCAGATTGATTTGCATTTTTGACATGTTGTTTCACATGTTTTTTGTTGTCATTTTGACATCAAGTTGCTTGCATGGTTTGTTTCCCACAATGTGAAAATGTATTAGTTTAAAAGACACACACTACAGGTGATAAACGTTTTTTGAGGTCACAACACTCTTTTGTGCAAAGAACTGTGTGTAGATAACTTTATTAATCTATCATCTGACCCATAATCATAATTAGTGTGAGAAGAAACACAAGTTGTTTATAATTTAAGGAAACCGAGGTACATTGTACAGTATAACATACAGGATGGAGGATGGATGGTTTAATATACAGGTATGTTTTTTAAGTTTAGCCAACATTTATTTTAGTATATATTTTATAACAAAATCTTGAGCCCATTTTTTTGAGCCCATAATATCATATGCGAGAACCGTACATGATACTAATGCTTTCAAAGCTGAGACTTCTGTGTGATGTCTGCAGTCAGTGTGTAATAATGTTGATATGCAAGGCTCAAACTGCTTTCTTTCCAAAGGGTTGATGGGTGTTTGTTTGGATGACATCCCATTCTATGTCAAAGCATTTAATCTGCTTCAGTGCACACAGACACCCTAATCTGCTTTGCTGTATAATTTTATCATGTTGCAAATATGAAATATGCCACAGGTTTACCGAAATGTGATTACATCTTTGTTTTTTTAAGACAGTCTTTAGATTTATAGTGCAACACTTCATAGAGTGACAGTTCACTCAATTCTCTGTCATAAATTACGTGCTCTGAAGTCGTTCCACTTTATTTACTCTATGGAGCACAGTTTGAGATTTTAATTATATACTGTTGTTTTTTATGCAGCTATAGTGAATGGGAACTGGACATAACAAGTAGGGCTGCACGATTCTGGCTAAAATGTGGATCAAGATTTTTTTTTTGCTTAAAATCAAGATCATGTTAAGTAAGTATTTATATGTATAGTTGGTATAGTTAGATTACCGCTCGGGTATGTTAGTTATGTATAGGTTTAAAATAACTCTTACGTTCAGTGCTGAGTTAATATTTCTGATTATGCTTATTTATGTAGCACCGTGGCCCTGCAAGACACATTTCCTTCCACTGTATGTCTACACATGTAGCGAAATGACAATAAAAGTCTTTGCACACTACAGTCTGACATTTTCGTATGCGTTTTTTTTTCGTATTCAAATGCGAAATATTTGTCACGTACACAAACCTTGCACACTGAGTCCGATGTGTATTAATTAATCCATTACGAAAAACGAAAACATTTCATAGTCAATTCAAGCACTGACACATTGTTCTCCAATCTTCTCCAAAGTAGAAAAAGAAAGAGGAATGGGCTACATATTCAGTTTGTCCAATACTAGCCTACATAGAGAGGAAGGAAAGTTCTCCTCCTTATCAAAGAGCTATGCTGGATTTTCTCCAAATGTAAAGTTTATTTCAGGAAATCAGTGAAATTTTGATACTTTGCTTGTGACACTTTACCAATCTGCTTGTCAATCTCATGTTCCATCCCTCCCTCACTCGTTAACAAAACCCCAAAATACTTGAACTCTTCCACCTGGGGTAAGGACTTTCCCCCAACCTGGAGGTGGCAAACCACCTTTTTCCGGTGGAGCACCATGGCCTCAGACTTGGAGGGGCTGATTCTCATCCCATCCGTGTCACACTTGGCAGCAAACTGCCCCAGAGCATGCTGAAGGTCCATGTTCGATGAAGCCAACAGAACAACATTGTCTGCGAATAACAGACATGAGATCGTCTGTGAATAACAGCTACTTCACATGTTTACGTACGGAAATAAATCTGCAACAGAGACTGGCAGTGCCTACAGACATTATAATAGATGGCAGCCGGTTTGACGTGTCAGAGCAATGTACTAAAGCAGTGTGTCAAATGTATGGACACACACACTAGGGCTGTGCGATTTGGGGAAAATATCTAATTGCGATTTTTCGCACAGATCATACGATTGTGATTTTAATTTTATAGTCAAGATTCAGCTCAATAATATGTATCCTAGATTCTTCTTACAGTGAGTGTTAGTTAAAAAAAGACACTGAAAACATATTAACTGACTCCAACATTTACTAGATTGAGTGTCATTGGCAATACTCATAAGACACTCCTCATATGGCCACCTGTTGTGCTTTTTAAGGTGCTGGTTGTTGTATTTCCTCAAGCTGTGGGAACAATTCCACGACAGCTTGTACAAATGACCTGTTTTTGTTCGGTGTCTGTGACTTTAAAACCACAATATTCCCATATTACTGATGTGCTGTTTTTCTTTCATATTATTTCGTCTATTAATGCTTCTGGAGCGGCAGACATTCCACTCGTCCACGCTTTCCTGTTTGTTTGTTTTTTCATTGTGGGTGTTCCACTTTGTCATTCTGTCTTATATTATGCACTGTGTTTGTCATAAAGTAATCATGTGATGCATGCTGTATTTAGCTTTTCGCTCAGTCGCCCTGAACTGTCAAAACACCCCTCAAAGTGCTTTTTAAAATCCGAAAAATGGAAAAAATCCAACCTAGTTTGAATTTTTTTTATGATGAATGAAAGTTTCGTAGGCAGTGTGTCAATGCAATTTTAATCAAATCTATTTTTATTTAATTAATTTTTTTAAGTGCAAAAATTATGGACGAAAATTTCGAATTCTGTGTGCAACAACCTTAAAGTTCGTCTTGACTCAACTTGGTGCATTCATAACCTATTTGTTTTTACAAATGAGACATTATTAATCTTAGGTTTCAGGGAGTTATTTTAGTTCAAACTAATTTATTTATAACCAATTTATTTACAAGCTGGACATTATTCATTTTACTTTTTGAAGAACAACTTAGTTTCACATAGTTTGTTAAATATTGCTAGGTTTACTGGACATTATTACCTAAACCTTCAGCAAATTACTGATTAAATTCACATTTTGTGGAATAACAAGTTCCCCCCTCCCCCACATGCAAATATAGTTGGCCTTAGAATACTTAGGCCCAATCCCAATTCTATTTTTGTACCCCTACCCCTTTCCCTTGGCCCTTAAAACCAAGAGTGTAGGGGAAGAGCTTTAATATTTACCCCTAAGAATCTCGCGATCTCTTGCTTCATATGAGATCAGACAATCGTGACTGCTGTAGTTATCCTAGTTGTGTTATTTTTTGGTATTTATCTTCAGGAAATCACTGAAGGCATATAATATGTTATCATAACAACATAATGTGGCAATAAGATCATAACTGTACTGCGCATTTACACAGTGACCATATTCATTTATATAAACACACAAAAAACAACATTAACATTATAGCAGACACTGTAAAAAGCTCATTCTCAACCACTAGACATTACTGACAGTATTTGAGTGTCATCGAGAGTCAGAATGTTGTGGGACTGCTATACAGGAGTTATGATTATGGATTATAGATCACGAAATTTAGCGTTTTTTATTCGTAGCGTTTTTTTTTCATTTAAAGCATTATGGTAAAAGATGAACGCGGTTATGAATATATTAAAACATATGCTTGTTTGTTGTAAAAATTCATAATAATGACAAAGAATACTAATTTGTGGATCTCCTTACTTTCGGCTGCTGGGATCCTGCTGTTGTAGCTGGTGTATTCTGGGAAATTTTCTTACCCCTTGGTTTCGAGTTGTTCGAAGGGCTATTCACCCCTTCCCATTAGCCCTATGCCTTCAAGCTAAAGAGAATTGGGACAGGGCTAAGAACTGGCAAGGGGAAGGGCTAAGGGGTAGAATTGAGATTGGGCCTTAGGCTACACATTTGTGCAGTTTTTATTGTATTTTGTGATTTTATTATTATTTTTTTTTTTGCCATTTTGGAGCTTGTTCCGTTTAGTTTATTAAAAAAAGGATTCAAAACATCCAACAATTTACCTGTTCATGTGGGTTTGGAAATACAAATTTGTAGTTTTAGCGTGAACTAACTTTTATAAGAAATAAATATTATTTTCAGTATGACAAACAGATGTAGTGCTGTTACCGTCGCAATGCCACAACAAGATGCAACAAAAGCAGATGGAATCTATGAATAGACAGCGGACACGGATCTGTCCTGCTGGAATGGTGTGACTCCATCCTTTGGTTCCCCATATACTCCCTCATGGGCTTGGATGGCTTTGGCCAGTTACCCATCAGCCCCCTTCACCACCTGTCCTCATAATGGAGAAGGTCCATCTCTCGCTCTCCAATCTCTAGTTACATTAAAAGAGAACAAGGGCTCGCTCCAAGAGTATAAAAAATGCCCTTAATTTTTAACACTTGACATCATTGATTAGAAAGCTCCCATTTATAGAACAATATGCTGTAGCAACTGGACCTGATTGAGACCAGGCCATGCATTAGGGAGAGAAACTCTTGGCATCTATTGCTTGGACTTCCAATCCACTTGTTCCATTCTGCCAAGCAGGAGAGTTTGATTGGCTCAGCTCACTGACCCAAATCACGTGACCCATTACGGGGGACATAAATTTTCCTGGGACGGCTGCAAGTGTGTTTAACTGTCCAGAGCGCGTTCACAGGAAGTGCAGTCATTAGGCCGATGGGTTGGATGTACAGCCAGAGCCCCTTCACACGACATCTCATCTTCTCTCTTGCTGCCTGTTAATCAGGACAATCCCATATGCTCGAACTGTCAGAGCAGGTGGCTTTCTGTTGGAGGAGAGGAATTTCAACGTGACCGCTTACGAAACCTGCACGCACACACATTCAACATAAAATCCATCTTTAATTAGCATCTTATTTTTCCATGTCAGAACATCCTATTAAGTCAAATGGCCTTATCAGTTCTGTCTGTCTGTCATTCGTCTTTCCATCTCTCCATTCATTCGTTTGTCCACCCAGTCATTATCCATCCATCCATCTATCCATCCATCTATCCATCCATCCATCCATCCATCCATCCATCCATCCATCCATCCATCCATCTATCTATCTATCTATGCCTGTACGGCTATATTATCTATCATTCATTTGTTTGTCCATCCATTCATCCATCCATCCCTCATTTGTCCATTCATTGATCATGTATTTATCCACCCATCCATCTGTCCATCTAGCCATTTTCCTTCTGCCTGTTTGACTGTCCATCCATTTATCATCTGTTCATCGATCCATCCATTTGTCCATCCATCCATTTGTCCATCCATCCATCCATTTGTCCATCTATCTATCTATCTATCTATCTATCTATCTATCTATCTATCTATCTATCTATCTATCTATCTATCTATCTATCTATCTATCTATCTATCTATCTATCTATCTATCTATCTATCTATCTATCTATCTATCTATCTATCTATCTATCTATCTATCTATCCATCCATCCGTCCGTTTATCTATCTATCTATCTATCTATCTATCTATCTATCTATCTATCTATCTATCTATCTATCTATCTATCTATCTATCTATCTATCTATCTATCTATCTATCTATCTATCTATCTATCTATCTATCTATCTATCTATCTATGCCTGTACGGCTATATTATCCATCATTCATTTGTTTGTCCATCCATTCATCCATCCATGCCTCATTTGTCCATTCATTGATCATTTATCCATCCACCCATCCGTCTGTCCATCTAGCCATTTTCCTTCTGCCTGTTTGACTGTCCATCCATTTATCATCTGTTTATCGATCCATCCATCATCCATCCATCCATCCATCCATCCATTTGTTCATCTATCCATCCATCCATCCATCCATCATTTGTCTGTTCATTGATCATTTATCTATCCACCCATCCGTCTGTCCATCTAGCCATTATCCCTCTGCCTGTTTGACTGTCCATCCATTTATCATCTGTTCATCTGATCCATCCATCCATCTGCCTATCTATCCAAATACAGTATTGTCCACCCACCCTTTGATCATTGATTCTTCCATCCGTCCAGGTATTTTTCATGTTGTATATTGGTATTCAGTGTTTGTATCCACATTAAACATAAACATGAGCACTGTTTTGTGGTCAGTGCATTATATTAAGCATACTGTAGGAAGAAAAAAAGATTTTGTGTTGTTATGAAGAGATGTATTCTCAAAGTAATTTACGCATTCTGTCTAGCGTGAAGTTCAGTAGCAGTTTTGAATCCTTTAGAGCAGATGTAATTTGTCACATTATGTTTATGTTGTGTGTTTATATATCAGCTCACTCTCATATATACAGCAAGTGTTTCGGCTTGCTAATTAAACCTCTAGAAAAGCACTTAAGCTTTAGGCTGCTCACAAGGAACACAGTAAAAGATGAGAAAGAGCTCGCAGCACCCAAGCAAACCCTGCACATTTCTAATTCGGTCCACCAGCTAAATGATTTATGATTAATGTCCACAAGTCACTATATTGTATGACTCCGTCCATGTTATGTTCCCCAAGATAAAAATAAAGTAAAGAGCTGTAAAGGTCGATTAATCATGATATTAATCATCTCTGAACGACTCCATCAGCAGTGGATGGTAATCGAGAAAGGATCTGCTGTGATTTTCATTTTGGAAACTTTAAGTAAGCTAAATCTAACCTAAAGCTAACCTAAGCTAAAGTGCTGGTTTACAGTAAATTGTCAAAATTATTAAAACAAAAGATATATTATTTATTGCAATTGTACACAATGGTGTGATATTGAAACTTGTCAGAGAATATATTGAAATGGGGTATTTTCATTTCTTGTTTAAAGTATAAATGAGATAATGTGTTCGTCAATAGGGTAAGAAACTATTTGCTCAAGGTATGGGAAACATCTTTATTTTACAAAAATATTTCAGTTTAAAGATATTTCGATATCTTTGAGACATAATCTGTGATAATTAATATATATTGATTTATCTTGAAGTGATCATTCTGTTCTTTTCAGAAAAATCAAATGTTTAGATGTTTGGTCATGAGAACATTTTAATAATTTTTTACAATATAAGTTACTTTTCAATGCACGTCATGAACCATTAGTTATATTTTTTGATCATTGTGATTTCTTAAAAATATATTTTAAAGTATTTTTTATTTATAGTAAACAGTATATGTGTGTACAAACAAGGTTTGCGATTTCAAATCACAAAAACCTATGGACCTCTTCACTCTTACCTGTTTGTTAAGTCGTAACGTATATGAGGTATAGAAATACTGTTTCTGGGTCCAAGCCTCTGCTCATTTGAATTGAGAAAATTCGTTTATGACCACTTTTTGGTGAATTTTATATAAAATCGTGAAGTACACATCAGTCTCTGGACTTGCTGCATCACAGACACTAATATTTTAACAATGTTTTAAAAATTCATCACTTTCTGGCCATCTGATATCATGCCTAACATGGATATAAATATTGCAATCATGATTACATCGCATTGTAAACGTTTATTATTACCATTTGGTGAGCCTTCCCATACAGTTTGATATGGCGTTGGACCCAGAAGGCGCTTTGTGCAACGTCACACTGAACAAGTAGCTTAGCAAGTTGCTAACAATAGCATAAGTTTAGCAATAGTTTAAGTTAGCAACAATAAACTCTTGGAATCAATTGTGAACTGAGCCCCAAATAACATTGTTACAAATCTGTCATTTAAAATATGGCATGGCTGTTCTGATGCTCCCTTAAAAGACAGCATATGTAGGCAGAAATGTAATTCATCAAGTTTCTTTCCTTTCCATTTCTCCTCAGCAGTTTAATACATGGACATTATCATTGAATTAAACAGTGTGTGTCACAAGTCTAATCATATTACTTTTTTTTATTTCTAAACCCATTTTCAAAGGTTTGTAAGGAATAGCCAAATACCTAAAAAAAGTTTTTAGTTGAAAATAGTTGCTTAAACACCTCTTCACTCTTATTATAAAAGTGTTGTGTTGTGCTGCTAGCTTAGCAAGATGACACATTAAGACTCTTGATACAATGGTTCAAATCAGTCTTTTTTATAATCTATAGCACTTATGATGTGCCTTTAAAAGACATGCTATGTATGCAGAAAAGCTACTATTTAGCATTTTCCCTCCATTTCTTCTCTGTCTCAAATATCTTGAGAGCAATTTAATACAGCGCATTATCATTAATGCTGATTAAATAACGGTGTGTCACAAGCCTAATACTGCTGCCTCTAATACCACTGAGTATTTAAAATCTTGGCTTCGCAAATGAAATCATACGCTTAGCCTATTTTTCTAGATTTTGAAACCCATTTGCAATTTAAAGTCTCGAAAACACTTGTCATGTAAATGAATAGGTAGAATACCAAAAAAGTATCTCTTCACTCTTATTGTGAAATGTGTGGTTAGCTTAGCAAGATACTAACATCAAACTCTTGGGCCGTGTCCGAATTGGCCTACTACTCTGTAAAGTACTGCATTTGAAATTTAAAATCTTGGCTTCACAAATGAAATCATGAGCTGAGCATTTTTGCTTTTAGATTTCAAAACCCATTTGCAATTCAAAAAGCATTGTCATGTAGATGAATGGTTAAAGACAAAAAAAAGTGTTGGTTTTAGATGAAAACAGTTGTGTAAACGCCAGTTCAGTCTTTGTGCGGTTAGCTTAGCAAGATGCTAACATCAAACTCTTAGGCTGTGTCCGAAGTCACCTACTACTCAGTAGGTACTGCATTTGAATTTAAACGTACTCGGCTGTTAGAAAAGTACGTTCTTTACAGTATGAATGTGAGTAGTATGAATGGAACTCGGACGTACTACATCCACCATTTTGTCAGCATCACATGATCTACCCGTGTCAGTTGCGTCGCTTCACTCCCATTCATGAAGTCTCTTGCGGTGCATCATGGGATAGTGTAGCGTCCATCTGATGTACACTTCAGAAGTAGTAGGTCATCCGGGTACTTCTTACATACTGTTTTTCGTATTCTATGAATTCGGAAGTAGTACTCGCTGGCATACTGATTTTAGCGTACTATATTGTATAGAAAAATGCAGCATTGAAATGAATCGCAAACTGACCACTAACACACAATGTTCTATATCTGTCTCTCATATTCCATAGCAATTAGGATGCATCCTTAAAAGACAGCACATGTAAGCAGAAAAGCAACTTATTAGCCTTTTCCCTCCATTTCTGTGTCAAAGAAATTTAATGAAGCGCATTCTCATTAATGCTGCTTAAATAACGGTGTGTGTCACAAGCCTAATGCCGCCTGCCTCTAATAGCATTGAGTATTTAAAATCCTGGCTTCACAAATGAAATCATAAGCTGAGAAGTTTTGCTTTTAGATTTCAAAACCGATTTGTAATTCAAAGGCCCAAAAACCCTTGTCATGTAAATGAATAGGTAAAATATTAAAAAAAGTTTTTAGTTGAATATTGTTGCGAAAACACCTCTTCACTTTTATCGTGTAATTTTGTGCTGTTATCTTATTGTGAAGCCAACAGCAAACTGTTGATATGAATCGAAAACTGCACCAAATCACTTCGTTCCAAATCTGTGCAAATCATATTCCATAGCAATGAGGATGCATCCTTAAAAGACAGCACATGTAAGCAGAAAAGCAACTTATTAGCCTTCTCCCTCCATTTCTGTCTCAGAGCAATTTAATACAGCGCGTTCTCATTAATGCTGATTAAATAACGGTGTGTGTCACAAGCCTAATGCCGCCTGCCTCTAATACCATTGAGTATTTAAAATCATGGCTTCACAAATGAAATCATAAGCTGAGCATTTTTGCTGTTACATTTCAAAACCCATTTGCAATTCAAAGGCCCCAAAATCCTTGTCAAGTAAATGAATGGTTAAAATACGAAAAAGCACCTCTACAAAAAACCTCCACTCTAATTGTGTAATTTTGAGCTGTTATCTTATTGAGAAGCTAACAGCAAACACATTGTTCCAAATCTGTCCAAATTATATTCCATAGCCATTAGGATACATCCTTAAAAGACAGCACATGTAAGCAGAAAAGCAATTTATCAGCCTTTCCCCACCATTTCTCATGTGTCTCAGAGGAATTTAATACAGCGCATTATCATTAATTCTGATTAAAAAAACAGTGTTTGTCACAAGCCTAATGCCGCTGCCTCTAACGTCGTCTCGTATTAAAATTCTTGGCTCAACATATAACAAATTTTCTCTTCTGCATGTTGATTATTTCACACCATGACATCTCTATTTTTTTCATCATCAGATGAAGCAAGGCTCGAGGCATCAGGACAAGCCTTCAGCCCTTCGCAGGATCCAACCGGAGCCCCAAACACCACAGTTTCTTCATCATTGCTGGAGGGTGAGGATTTGGCCTTGCAGTTCCACTCCTCACCAGAGAGGGCAGAAAGCACAAGGGAGCAGCCTGTGTTCGCCTCAGTGCAAACCCTGCAGGTTGCAGAAACTCATTCTCTGCCCTCCCTACCCGGCAACAGTGACAATCGCACCAATCAAAAGTCCCCAGGGGAGCTGGCCGTCAGAGTGCCAAATCCACTGTCCCCGGCAGAGAAAATCAACAGTGTCTTGACCACTAGCTCAGGTACTGTTAGATTGGAAGGTGCAGAGTGAAGGCTGTTTATTAAAGTCAATGTTTTTGTTTTTTTAAATAAGAGTTTCTTTTCAGGTGTGATTTGATGTTGTCGTCATCTTCACCATTTGTTCATCATCATCATCATCCTCGCCTCATCATTTTCAAGGTCATTGTGTTTGGTGGTTTCATCATGATTAACATTTTTTTTTACATTAATCAATGTAGAGTCAACATGAAATCGCATTCTTAGCCCGTTTTACATGCATAACAGATGTGTTTGAGTAAAATAGTATTTCAGTGATTAAAAATGTAGAATTCTTTCACAATTTCAGGATTGTGAAATGTTAGACTTTTGGTAACACTTTATAATTACACACTATGAAACATTTGTTAAGCATTAGCAAGCTGTTAATTCTTTATTTGTTAAGTATTAACTACATTAATAGATGTTAGTAAGCAGTTTATAACTACAGCCATAAATGCTGTATTCTTGACTTCTAAGCACATGGATGATGTGCCTAATGATTGTGTTTTCATACTTTGTTAATGATTAATGTTTCATTACTAAATGAAGTATTGCATTATTTACAAACTAGTTATTTTAGAATAGTTGGTGGTTTTCTAAGATCTTTCAGAATGCATAAGTAAATGATTAATAAACTATTCAAATCAACATTTTTACTTCTTATTATTCAGGCATATATTAAAAGTTAATTTGTATGTTAATAAATGCTTTATTAAGTTAACTTCATCCAGTTTTATGACCTAAACTTAGGACTATTTATGCTTTGTAAATCCCTTCTAAATGACAAAGGCTCAGTATCAAATGAACAATAGATCTCTGCAATCTTATTTAACAACAATAAGATTACTGTAGAGTTAAAACATTGCTAAATAACATTGAAATCTTGATATAATCATAATATATCACTGAAATCATAATATATTGTCACATAATTATATTGTTGTTGTTTTATCCAATTTAATGTATATTTTGACACTCCTGTTATTTAGCAATGTTTAAACTTTACAGGTATTTTACTTTTTAGATAACATTGCACTCTACACTGTAAAAAATGCAGGGTTCCACACAATTCATTCATGTTGTCCCAACACAAATTAAGTTAACTTAACACTTTTAACAAATTTATGTGGATTGAACATTAAAAATTGAGTTGTCCCAATGAAATCTCAAGAATTGTGTTGTTTTAGCTCATTTTAAATAAGTAGTTTGAACAAGCAAAACAAAATATGTTTTTGAGGGTAGATTAGGTCACAAAACTGGATGAAGTCGAGTTAATAAAGCATACAAAATAACCAATAATATATGCCTGAATAATAATAATATATAAATGTTGATTTGAATAGTTTATTAGTCATTCACTTATGCATTATGAATGATCTTAAAAAATTCTTGAATAACTGGTTTGTAAATAATCCAATACTTAATAAAGTGTTTCTAAAAAGGAACACGATAATTATATTTCATAGTTGATGATAATTATAAATGTTTCTTGCGTGTCAAGTCAGTCTATTTGAATGATTTCTAAAGGATCATGTGATCATCTGAAACTAGAATAAATTACATTTCATAATTATGTAATAATAGAAAACATTTTAAAACTTTGAAACAAAAAAAATGCTGTATTTGTAGTCAAATAAATGAAGTCTTGATAAAAAGTTTTTTTACTAACATTTTACTAACCCAAGACATTTGAACTGTAGTTTTTTTAGGTGTAGTGATTTCATGTTGACTTTAAAGTTGAAGTGTGTATGTTTTTGCACATCTCAAATTTGACAGAATTAGTGGCGTGTAAGATTGATCAAAGCAGATTTTTTTCATGATTCATTCGGCATGGTTGAAGCACAAATATTCTGCTATGGCTTAGCGAAGCAGAACAAAAAAAAAACATATTGTGTCTAAAATAAAACTCAATAAACGTGTAACATTCAAAAATGTAGCTTTTTGTTTAATAAACCTTTATATAAAATCAATATCCCATTTGCGATTTCACTCTAGCCTGTGTGATACAAGCAACACAGGCTCATTCTGAAAATGTAGCCCTATATACATTTCTGGAGACTGTGAATTATGTAGCCAGAAGTACATATGGCTGCATTTAGTTTTTAAAATGAACACCAAGGGGTGGTATGACGCCATTCCTTTTCGCGCTTACCAGCTGACCGCTTACCTCCAAATGAACGGCTTTCACGCTGTTTGTCCAGTAGCTCACCATGTACGTCAGCAGACTTGAGACACAAAGAGAAGTGTACTAGAACAACAGCGTTGTCCAGTAATAAATGGTTCCAGAAAGCAGGTAAGACAAAAACAAATAAAAACAACCAAACAAAAAAAAAAAACCAAGTA
Organism: Danio aesculapii; assembly: GCF_903798145.1. NCBI lineage: Eukaryota > Metazoa > Chordata > Actinopteri > Cypriniformes > Danionidae > Danio > Danio aesculapii. The sequence goes on along the minus strand of NC_079459.1, from coordinate 21,967,972 downwards.
AATAACAGTGTGAGAATATGGTAAAATCTGGAAACGCAGTAAAAATCAGGCGAGGGATATTTCCTTTTCTGGATTGCTTCTTAAATCTGTTGGTTGAGTTTAGGGAAGTGGGTGGGCGGGTCAATCTGTGCTTTCGAAAACACTATTGGTTGGGTTTGGGGAAGGAGGAGGGTGGGTCAGTCAGTCAGTTGACAGCAGCCTCTGGTGGATTTACGTGAGAACTGCAGGTGTGAATGGCACTCGTGAGAGAAATTTGAGATCGTGATCTGAAATCGTGAAATCGTGAGATCTGAAAAAGTGTACACAGCGACCTCTGGTGGATTTATCGAAAACAAAAACTGCAAAAAAACATAGCTCCTGGCATGTATTTGGCACTCTCCAGAAATGTATATAGTAGTACGTTTTCAGAATAAGCCTGGGTTGGATACAAGCCTTTTACATTTGCATTTTATGATATAATAATAAATAATATTTACACTTGAATTACACTGTTATTTTAAATGATAGGTTTTATTAAGCAGTGAATATCTGTGGACTATCAAGCCATGTTTGTGTTTTCTAAAGTGGCTTACATACTCAATAACACTCATCTTGTGCATTAAAACAATAATTATGATGCTCTCATAGATCACACATCCCGGCACTGAATGAGCTTGTCCGGGCAATAGAAAAATCAAATCCAAGATATTGTTATATTCTGTTTCATGATGCAAGTGGTGCAAAAAATTACACACTTCAACAAGTCCTGTCACTGAATAATCCCCCTAGCTACATCCGTCCTCTCCCACATGTCCTATGTGTCATTCCTCACCATCAGCGAGCATCATGCGTGTCCTCAATCTCACTTCCCTCACGCAAAACCTTCTCTGCTTTCAGACGAGACTTTCAGTGAATTCCCCAGGAACCCTGATCTACCAACTGCCCCGGGCTCCTCTTTCACGACTGTGGCAGAGACAGACGCCACCCTCACAGACAATGTGACCTCTTCAGCCTCCATTTCTGCTTCTAACGCCACCTCACCTGAAAGACCTGAAAATGGTTCATCTGCTACTACACTACAAAGCAACTCTCACACTGTGACCAGCGACAGTCTCCAACTCACCACAGTGACCACCACGACTGTCACGCCCTTAACTGTGACATCCATGACTGTGACTCCACCCACTGCGGTCGTCATGGTGAAAGAGGTCGAAACAACCATGCCGACTACAACAACCACCCAAACCACAACAACCGAGACAGAACCACCAACAACGACTACTACCACCACCACTACGACAACTACTACAACCACAACCACAAAAGTAGCACCAACAACTACCAAACCCCCCACAACCACGTTGGCAACTACGACAACGACGACGACTCCTCAAACCACCACTGTTTCTACCTCTGGAAGTACCATGACTGAACTGAGCACCTCTCCAACTGACAGTTCTACTCTGGCCTGTAATGTAACTGAAAGGTTATGGGTAAAAACAGGTGAGCTATTGTTTACTATGTTAGCAGGTATCTGAATGTGCCTTTGTGTTGTTATAGTGAGAATTCACTACAGGACTCATATAACCCCTCTGATTCTGCTTACACTACTTCAGTCAAAATTTAAACTGCCGTTTCTTGTATAGGTACGTTAACAAGGACACTACGCTAGTGCACATTTCTAGAGCAGGAGAGTGAGATTTACTTACACAGCTAGTTGCTAGGTTACTAAACGTCTCTCATCTGGGTCACTGCACCATTGTCACCCCTCTAGTTATACTCACACCACTTTAAGTGGCAGATTATGCATTAGCAAGTAGGCTAAAGACCACAGTCTCAAGCACCAGTTACTAGTACACCTTTTTTAGGCCAAGGCTGTGAGATTTACTCACAGAGCTACTACTTGCTATGCTACTAAAGCTCCTTCTCATCCGGGTCATGGCACCAATGCCACCCCTTCAGTTTTACTCACAATGCTCCGAGTGAGATTCGAATCAGTGCCTCTTTGCACATTAGCAAGAATACTAAAGACCTTATTCTCTAACACCAGTTACTAGTACACCTTTTTTAGCCCAGGGGAGTGAGATTTACTTACAGAGCTACTACTTGCTACGCAACTAAAGCTTATTCTCATCCGGGTCACGGCACCAATGTCACCCCTCCAGTTTTACTCACAGTGCTCCGAGTGAGATTCGAATCATTGCCTCTTTGTGCATTAGCAAGTACGCTAAAGGCGTAAAGCAAGTACGCATTAGTCATCAGTACACTTTTTTTAAACCAAAGGATTGAGATTTATTAACAGTGCTACTATTTGCTATTCTGCTAAAGCGCCTTCTCATCTAGGTCATGTCACCAAAGTTACCCCTTCAGTTTTACAATTCAGTGCTTGTTTGTGCATTGGCAAGTATGTTAAAGACCACAGTCTCTAGCACCAGTTACTAGTACACCTTTTTTAGGTCAGGGGAGTAAAATTTACTCGCTGAACTACTACTTGCTTCACTACTAAAGCTTATTCTCATCCTGGTCACGGCACCAATGTCACCCCTCCAGTTTTACTCACATTGTTCTGAGTGAGATTCGAATCAGTCCCTCTTGGTGCATTAGCAAGTACGCTAAAGACAACAGTCTCTAGCACCAGTTACTAGTACACCTTTTTTAGGTCAGGGGAGTGAAATGTACTTGCAGAGCTTCTACTTGCTAAGCTACTAAAGCTCATTATTATTCGGGTCATGGCACCAATGTCACCCCTCTAGTTGTACTCGCACCGCTCCGAGTGAGATTCGAATCAGTGCCTCTCTGTTCATTAGCAAGTATGCTAAAGACCACAGTCTCCAGCAGCAGTAACTAGTACACCCTTTTATACCATGGGAATGAGATTTACTTCCAGAGCTACTACTACTAAAGCTCATTCTCATCTGGGTCACAGCACCAATATCACCCCTCCAGTTTTACTCACACTGCTCGGAATAAGATTCAAATCAATGCCTCTTTGTGCATTAGCAAGTACGCTAAAGACTACAGTGTTTGGCATCAGTCAGTAGAACACCTTTTTTAGACCAGAGAAATGAGATTTACTTTCAGAGCTACTACTTGCAACGCTACTAAAGCTTATTCTCATCTAGGTCACGGCACCAATTTCACCCCTCCAGTTTTATTCTCACTGCTCCGAGTGAGATTCAAGTCAGTGCCTCTGTCCATTAGCAAGTACCCAGTACAGTAACTAGTACACCTTTTTTAACCAGGGGAGTGAGGTTTATTCACAGTGCTAATTTCCGGCAGCTAGCTCTCTGCAACTCTCACATGGTCACCAACTGAAGCTAAGCAGGACTCCACCTGGTCAGTAACTGGATGGGAGACCACATGGGAAAGCTAGGTTGCTGCCGGAAGTGGTGTTAGTGAGGCCAGCAGGGGACACTCAGCCTGTGGTCTGTGTGGGTCCTAACACCCCAGTATAGAGAAGGGAACTCTATACTGCTCAGTGAGTGTCGTCTTTCAGATGAGACGTTAAACCAATATCCCGACTCTCTGTGGTCGTGAAAAATCCCAGAATGTCCTTCGAAAAAGAGTAGGGGTTTAACCCCGGCATCCTGGCCAAATTTGCCCATTGGCCTCTTTCCATCATGGCCTCCTAACCATCCCCATATCATAATTGGCTTCATCACTCTGTCTCCTCTCCACCAATCAGCTGGTGTGTGGTGTGCGGTCTGGCGCAATATGGCTGACGTCTTGTCATCCAGGTGAATGCTACACTGGTGGTGGATGGGGAGATCTGCGTGAGATTCGAAACACTCCCCCATGGTGCATTAGCAGTTACAAAAAAGAACACATTATAAAGCTCATTCTCATGGGGGTCATGGCACCAGTTTTACCTCTATGGCTCTACTCGCACAGTTTTAAGTGGAATTCAAATCACCATCTCCAGCACTGAAGCAGGGCACGCTAATAAGGATGTTAAAATAAAAGTACAATAAATAGTAAATAAAAAAATAAAATAAAAGTAAAATCTTAGTGCTTCAAATTAGTTACATATACATTAGTTAAATGTTAGTTGAATATAGTGATATAATTATAATATATGATTAATTATAATACGTATTATATGAAATTCCATAGCAGCAATTATTAATATACAAGTACAATTACATAATATATTTTATGAACATCATTTTGAAGCAGATTTTATTTTGCCCATGTAAGTGCACTTAGTCAGAATGTGCACAGTGTTTTCAATTAGATCTTAATTTTCATTTGGAAAATAATTAACAGCTAAGGAACGATGAATAACATGTTAACACATTTACACACAATTAAAACAACAAAGCCTTTTTGACATTTAAACAATGCTCAGCTCATTACAGCAGTGGCGAATGACAAAACTGACTAATGCACATATCTACTTCCTCTCGTAAAAGGCATTATTATGTAAATACCATCAAGCTGTAATCCTACTCCTTCTCTCCAACATTCAACATCGACAGCATATGCACTGCAGTGAAACCAACATATGTTCACTGTAAGCAGGCATGTTTTCAGTCATGGCTGCCTCCCCAGGGATCTGTGCCGCTTTTAAAATCATGAGTATTTTTTTTCATTTCTCCCCAGTTTTGTCCATCCAGATGCGGCGAAATCGCCTTGAGCCTGGAATGAGACAGAACCTGTCTAAAGGTTTCACGCAGGCTCTGCAAAAAGCATTCAACGACAGCAACATCCGCATACAGGTTAGTGCTTTTGCATTTCTTATGCTCGGTTTGAGCATCTTGACAATCTTTCAAACCTAAAAGCATTGAGCCATTTCATTGGTTAACTAGATATGTGTACAAACAAGCAGTTGAAGGAGTGCCGTGGGTGGTACTAAATAGTAATAATAACAATATATATTATACATCATGACCTCAATACATTGCATGTTTAATTCAAGGTTATAATAGATTGGGATTTTTTATAATTTTTATTTTTAATTTTATTTTGACTTTTTGTTTTCAAATTCAGTTTTAATTAGTTTTAGAAGTAGATTTACTAGTGTTTATTAGTTTCTATATTTTGAATTTGCTTAGGTTTAGTTGAGTTCATATTAGTTCAGTGTTAGTTTTATTTTTTTTTTCTAAATAAGGATGTTTGTAGGTGCAAAATTAAAAATCATCAGGATAAATATTGTATTATAAAAACATACATTTTTTGAAACATGTATTCAGAGGACACATACTGTAAACACTACTGCTACCATCTACCCATCCTCAAATTCAAATACAACAGCACACAAGATAGCAGCCTTACGTACAATATGAGTGCAAGGTTGCTTCCGAGGTTAGATATTATGGGGTACCCTTGGGGTATTAGGTATGTTAAAAAGTAAGTAGTTTGTGGATAAGAGTGCTTACTGAAGACGGAAATGATTTTAGTTTATGTTTTTCTTTCATTTTTGTTAACTATAATAACCTTGGTTTAAATTGTTGAGTCCAATTAGAATTTTCTCGGTCGTGTTTTCTTACAAGGGCTGGGATGATAAACGATACTATATCAAACGTATCCGCAGCTCAAATCGGATCCGAATTTTCAGCATACGAAGATGATCGGAACTAATTTTATAGTAAATGATTTTAAAGTACTATTCTTACAGTAAGATTATGTATTAAATACGTTTACAAAGACTTGGACAACACTGGAACACATCACATCCAGTTAGCCAGTCGCATACAGTCTAGTAGCAGGAATTCAAATATTCCAACGTATCCGCAGCTCAAATCGGATCCGAATTTTCAGCAGACGAAGATGATCGGAACTCCACACAGCTCCCGGACTACTCTCCATTGGAAAGGAATGACATCCGGTCTGTCACTTGTCATTTGTTATGTGCAGTGGAAAGGCGGCTTAAGAGCCAATCACACAGCAGAAATCTGCAACAATGGGAAACTAAAAGTATGTGGATTTTATAGATGTACCAAATTTTCAGCCACTGAAAATGTATCGGCTGAAAATATGCTATTCAATGGACCCTATAATTTTTGTGGCTTCAGTCATAGTTAGGATACTCTTTTAAATCTGGAAGCATTTAAAATATATATATCGTTATTGTTCAGTATGGAAAATAATTATCGAGATTGCTTTTTTACCATATCACCCAGCCCTAATTCTTACACAAACCCTTTTCTCTCTCTTCCACTGCAAGCACAACACAAATCGAGACATGTGAAAATAAATAATGAAACGAACAAATCAGAACAGTTTGTTGCCATTGGAAACACAGTAAAATATACAGTAGAATCTTCAGCAGCACCAAGATAAGCACAGTGCTTTGACCACGGCCCTGTGGGATCGTATCACTGATGCATCCTGGGAATTGTAGTTTAGCATAGGACAGCGTGGTGGGAGTTTTGTGTGGGAGGTGTTTCCTGTGTATGTTTATTGAGTGAGACTGTGGAGAACATCTTCCTGTTTTCCAGCACAGAGAAAGAACGCTCTTATGAAACACTTGGTTTGAAGCCTAAGGAGCATTTGCACGTCTGTCCGTCAGAACGGCGAGTCCATAAATAGCACAGCGCTGGTAACTCATACGCTGCAAATAAAGAATCAATATCACGGTTACAGCAGAGAGACAATGTGCTTCAGGGGAGTGCAGTTGACTGAACTAGAGGATTTAAAGGAACAGTACATGCAAAACATTGCATTCTGTTCATTTTAGTCCTGTATGATTTACTGTTTGTTTAAAGGGGTAATGAAATAAGAAATAAAATGAAGTATATTAGGCTAATGTTACTAGAGGTAGCATCAGTAGCATCCATTCAGGATGAGGTGATATATAACAATTGAGAGATGGCCACTTTCCCATGAGTGGGCGTGGCTTCAGTGATATCAGCGGACACGCCCCCAGTATTTGAGAGCAGAGACTTTGATACCTTATTTTGATCCCACTTTTTATTAAGTGGCCTTAATATGTACTTACACTTAAATTAATCAGTTGTTACAATGTAGTTATTGTGTAAATACATGTTTTTACATTGTGCTTATGATTGATTAAATACATGCATGTAATTACATCTTTAACCCCCTAGTTTTTCACAATTTTTATTTTTTGTAAAATTTCCTTTTTTTCTTTCTTTTTTAATTATTTCCCAAATGATGTTTAACAGAGCAAGGAAATTTTCACAGTATGTCTGATAATATTTTTTCTTCTGGAGAAAGTCTTATTTGTTTTATTTTGGCTAGAATAAAAGCATGTTCACGTTTTTTATAAACCATTTTATAAACCAACTTGCCTTATTACCCTAACCTGCCTAGTTAACCTAATTAACCTAGTTAAGTCTTTAAATGTCACTTTAAGCTGTATAGAAGTGTCTTGAAAAATATTTTGTAAACTATTATTAACTGTCATCATGGCAAAGATAAAATAAATCAGTTATTAGAAATGAGTTATTAAAACTATTATGTTTAGAAATGTGTTGAAAAAATCTCTCCGTCAAACAGGAATTAGGGAAATAAACGCGGGCTAATAATTCTGACCTCATATATATATATATATATATATATATATATATATATATATATATATATATATATATATATATATATATATATATGTATATATATATATATAATTTACCTTATTATGTAGCCTACTATGTTGTTAGATGTGCAATCTGACTAAATGACAATAGTCGCATTATTTTGCATTGAAATTAGGAATTTTGCAGGATCGCAAAAATTTGTGACTTTTTGTTGGTTTTTGGGTGGATTCAGCCATCGCGTAATCGCGAAAAACTAGGGGGTCTGATGCACACCTTAACCTATCTTAGCCCTAGCCTTATTCCCCTATCAAGAGCACCAGAAGTGTTCTGTAATACATTAAGAGCACAGTAAGTACATTGTATTTATATTTTGATGCAAGTACATAGTAGTGAAGGCCACGTAATATAAATTGGGATCCTTATTTTAGTTACTTGCCATTTTTTATTATTCAGATTTGGCTGGGTGGTTAATCATTTCTGTTGGGCGACAAACTCACAAAGCATGTTTTAATATATCTTTACTTGGACATTAACTGTATTTGACAACATATTGCTTTGTAAACAAGGAACTGTGTAATGGAGAGTATGTAAATAACCTTTTGTTGAAACATGAAGCAGACATGCAAACTGCTAAATGGTTTTATAATAGTAATGTCATTCACGTGTATCACATTTTGTATCACATGCCCAGTGGGCACCTTAAAGTCAAAATGGCATCAAATTGGCAAGAGATGAGACAAGACACGAGATTGGGTTCACAAGAACAAGACGAGACAATATTTTTACACTGTTTATAAGAAATCTTCAATCATGAAATATATAAATGGAAAATAGATTTTTATTCAACTGAAAAAAAAAAATCACAAAATGCAAAACAATTTAGGTGCTTTTTTAAAATCAACTTACAATGAATGTTTTTTTACTTGTATTTTAATCAATTATGTCATAAAGGACATGCAAACACTGCTAAATATTTTGCAATAAACTCTACTGATTGGCTTCTCCCCTGTACAATTTTCCCCTTTTGACCACCAAAATAGCAACACAAAAAGTGTTATAATATAAGAAATGTTGTACCTATCTGAAAGCTTTAATTATAAATTTACATTGGATTCTGTATTCCTACAATGTTAACTACCTTGAGGTCAAAATGACAGGACAGTCCTATAATTGATTTCTGATTTGTTTTTTGACACCAACGTTAGATGTCAATTTGATATCATTTTGACATCAAATCGTTTAGCATTTTTGATGTGTGTTTCGACATCAAGGTGCCAGCTGGGTAGTGTTAGCATAACAGTGAACGTTTACTGACAAGCCTAAAAACACAACCCCCATAAATAAGAGCATTTCGGTTGTAAAACAAGAATGACATGATAGTGAGTAATTGATGAGTGACTTGTCATTTTTGGGAGTACTGTCCCTTTAATTGCGAATGACCACTGAGAAGGTTGTTATTAGCATTTGAAGAGCAGCCGTCTGTGCCTATTATGCTCTGTAATGCGTGACTCAATCTGTTCTTTTGAAGATCTCTCTTTCTATATTCGTTCGGGTGATGTTTCTCTCACTTTTCTCCTCCTCCTCATCTGTCCATCAGATCAGAGGTTCTGTATCATTACAGACCCTGGAGGTGATCAGCAGGAGATGACAATATCACAAAGATTCAGAAATACAGCGCGTTTGTGTAATTCTGTCAGAGTCAAATAGAGAAATGGTCACTCAGCTTGGCTCAAATAGATGAAATTTATTCATGTGGGATTTGTATTAGCATTTGCCTCAAGCGCTTAACAATAAACAAAGCCAGTATGAGCAGTTGTGTGAGTATAACAGCTTAATATAAATTCAGAAAGCAAATGCAATCAGCTAACAACTCATAAAATATTGACATTGTTTGCATATTTCACTAGTTTATTTTTTGGGGCGCCACCATCCTTGCATCATGGTCCAATATGTGCATATGTATATATACTTACCAGCCACTTTATTAGGTACACCTTACTAGTACTGGGTTGGACCTCCTTTTGAAATCAGAACTGTCTTAATCCTCCGTGGCATAGATTCAACAAGGTACTGGAAATATATTTCTAGGAGATTTTGGTCCATATTGACATATTAGCATCACGCAGTTGCTGCAGATTTGTCGGCTGCACCATAAAGTGAATCTCCCATTCCACCACATCCCAAAGGTGCTCTATTGGAGTGAGATCTGGTGACTGTGGAGGCCATTTGAGTACAGTGAACTCATTGTCATGTTCAAGAAACCAGTCTGAGATGAGTCTCGCTTTATGACATGGCACGTTATCCTGCTGGAATAAGCCATCAGAAGATTGGTACACTGTGGTCATAGAGGGATGGACATGGTCAGCAACAATACTCAGGTAGGCTGTGGTGTTGACATGATGCTTAATTGGTACTGATGGGTGCAAAGTGTGCCAAGAAAATATCCCCCACACCATTACACCACCACCAGCCTGAACCGTTGATATAAGGCAGGATGGATCAATGTTTTCATATTGTTGACGCCAAATTCTGACCTTACCATCCAAATGTTGCAGCAGAAACCGACACTCATCAGACCAGGCAACATTTTTGTAATCTTCTATCATCCAGTTTTGGTGAGCCTGTGCAAATTGTAGCCTCAGTTTCCTGTTCTTAGCTGACAGGAATGGTACCCGGTGTGGTCTTCTGCTGTTGTAGCCCATCCGCCTCAAGTTTCGATGTGTTGTGCATTCAGATATGCTCTTCTGCATACCTCAAGTGGTTATTAGAGTTAATGTTGCCTTTCTATCAGCTTGAACCAGTCTGACCATTCTCCTCTGACCATTCTCTGTAAACTTTAGAAATGGTTGTGCGTGATCAGCAGTTTCTGAAATACTCAGATCAGTCCGTCTGTGAGTGTAAGTTTGAGCTTTATTATAGCTTTATTTGCTGTTCAATAAAATAACAAAATATTTCATTCAAATGGTTTAAAAACGTTTGTAATCATTACATTTATTCCGATTTTCATATCTTATAATATATAATTTATTAATTAAACTTTGTGGGTTAATAATAATATAAATTTTATAATATTTAAAGACTCATCATTTAGAATGAAGATTCACTCTGCATTAATATTGTGAATTTTACAACTTAAATGACTTTTTGTATTGTAATAAATCTGGAATTTAATGTAATTTTATTCCTGTGATTCACTGCTGAACGTTCATATTTATTCTTATAGTCTTTACAGAAATCATGATATTTAAAAAAAAAATGATGAGTTGAAAGTTCAGAAAAACAATATTAATCTTTTTCTGTAACATAGTAAATGTCTTTACTATTACTTTTAAAAAATAAACAAAATGACCAAAGATATTGATTTCTTATTGAACATTAGTGTACTTTCTAAAAATGTATCCATGTGACCATTCTTAACAATAGCCAAAGAGGTAATAAAATGGTGTAAAACATTGTGTTCTCTTTAGATGGAAAGAGACATCTGCACTCCTTCTAACGTGACTGTGGGCTACTTCGTCATGAGAGGGAAGGTCGTCCTGGTGGCGTCTGTTGTAATAGACACTTTAGTTTCTTACGGCTTTGACAAGATATTGACTGATATCAGAGAGTATGTTCCTGTGGTATTAGCCATCCCCAATCCAGTGGCCCCATGGCTATCCACCCTTGGCATCCACTTGCAGCTCAAAACAGGTGAGACTCTTTTTCATCTGTCTTTTTCCATGAGTCTCTTTTTTTCTTTCTTTGATATTCCCTTTCATGTAGCTGTTTGTGACTATAAGGTCGGCAAAGTATGAAAGATCAGTGAGCTCGATGAATGGAGTTATTGTTGTAAAACAAAACAGATTTTAAACTCAAAATAAAAGAAAAGAAAAAAGACATCAACCTTCTTAGTACCCCAAAATCTATTCATTTTTGACAACTTAATGAAAAAAAATTATAAAATTAATTTTCTAAAGTTTTTTTGTTGTTGTTGTAAAACACTGTGTAGGATCAACAGAAACTAAACACATGCAGTAGTGCATATATATTTATAATATATATTTTACTCAAGAACTGATTGCTCAATAATTGCCCATCACCTTTTGTCCTCAAGGTTGAGATATCTGAATCAGTCTGATACATTATGTTTGTGAATGTGATGTTTCACTCATAATTTCAAAAATACTTATATAAATGGCTCTGTAACTTGACAATTGATCTGGTGAATAGGCCTTAAATGATTCAAATACTGACTTTAAAATATAGTTTTGAGAATATGGATATGATATATGGATTTATGATACCAAAAGATGAATATAAGTATTCAGGCAAAGTAGATTACACACAAGGTCAATGTAAACACAGAGAATGTGTTTACCTTAAGCAAAGAAAAAAAAAATAATTTGAGCAGAAAGTTAATAGAAAACATCCTGTGAGTAATCAAGAGCAAGTGGAGCAGTGCTTCATGTCTGATGTGAACCCATAAGAATGTCAAGTTTTTGAGCCTTGAAAGTGTTTCTTGCATTATCATTATACAATCACTGGCATAAAATGGTCTTAAAATGACAGTTATTTACTTATCACAATAATAATCAATGACAATATATCACACAATTAAAAAAGATGTTCATTACATGCCTAAATGAGTTGCATATTCATATATTTAAGGATTAAAATAGGGGAATTAAACAACCATTCATTGTATGAGAAAATGCCAAAACAAAGGGATGACATAGCATTTTGATACTTGGGAACTAAACCACTGAGTAGGGCTGCACGACATTGGAAAAATCTAAAATTGCTGTATTTTTTTATTTTGCGATATATATTGCGATATGATTACAATTTCACTAGATGAGTTGAATAACTATTTGGAAAGAATTGATAATTTTAGATTGATTTGGATGATTCTGTATAGGAGTGCATAAAATATAATAAACAATCTACAAGCATAGATAAATTCAATAAAGAAACAGATACTAATTAAGTAAACAGCATTTTATAGCTTTTTCAGAGTCATCGAACTGTATTCAGGTATACAGTAATTAAATAATCAAATGTAAAATATTACTGCATAGTCTTCGGTGTATAAACAATTCAATCAAATTAATTGTTATTAAATTAAAAACAGTACAATATCCCATTTAAAACCCTCACATAGTCACAGGCCTCAAAAAGCTCTTGCAAAATGTTTAATTATAATCCAGACTCAACATTGTGTATACTCGCTATGTGACTATTGCGAATGTTCACATTGCGATATTGATGCGATATATTGAAGTGATATATTATGCAGCCCTACAAATGAGCATCTTATTTTTTGGTTATTACAAATAGTTCTTAGGTTCGTCGGGCCAGCAGATAACATCAAGTCTTGCGGATTCATCCAAATGATGGAGCAACGGTTGGAAAATGTTTTTGCTGAGGCGCAGGAGAAAGTAGAGGACTCCTACGGGACTCTTTCTGTTGAGGTAGTTTTTTTCGATTGAACTTGAAAACTAAGTTTGATAAATGGCTCGTCTTCAGAGGTCTGATAACGGCGTTCCTCTGAGGAGTTGTTTGTTGGATTTGGATTTATTGTTGCTTTGTGTTTTCCGGACAGATTCTGAACACGTATCAAACAGGGAATTCGCTGGCAGTCACGCTGGTGTATGTGGTGTGGAACGGCAGCTCTCCATTGAACGGTACCGTGTCCAGCGGTCTTCTTAACCAGCTCACTGCCGAACTGGTGGGCTACTTTCTCTTCTTCCCCCCTCTAATCATCGCTGAACGTAAGTTCTGATTTTGCTTTTAGTTTGATGTTACATTTACTTAAAGCAGCGACTGTTTTTTTATTTGTTCACATGCATTCAAATTATAGTTTATTTTTGTTTGAATGTAAAGATTTTCATGCTTTATCTATTTTTTTTAAAATATACAGCACTTTTAGTGATTTAATGCTTAATTTGGATGCAAATATTATGGAAGTTTTGAGACCAATAAGCCAAGTGTTTATATTTTAAAGCCAAAAACTAATATATAGTAATATATATATATATATATATATATATATATATATATATATATATATATATATATATATATATATATATATATATATATATATATATATATATATATATATATATATATATATATATATATATATCTGAACATGATTGCTAACATACATTTTAAGTTTCATAACTTGGATATAATAAGATAATATGAACATAAATTCATAATATAATATAATATAATATAATATAATATAATATAATATAATATAATATAATATAATATAATATAATATAATATAATATAATATAATATAATGAAATTATATATTATATTATTCATTCATTCATTTTCTTTTCAGCTTAGTCCCTTTATTAATCTGGGGTCGCCACAGTGGAATGAACCGCCAACTTATCCAGCACATGTTTTACACAGCGCATGCCCTTCCAGCTGCAACCCATCTCTGGAAAACATCCACACACACTCATTCACACACATACTGTACACCACGGACAATTTAGCCTACCCAATTCACCTGTACTGCATGTCTTTGGACTGTGGGGGAAACCGGAGCACCCAGAGGAAACCCACTCGAACGCGAGGAGAACATGCAAACTCCACACAGAAACGGCAACTGACCCAGCCGAGGCTCGAACCATCGACCTTCTTGCTTCTAAGGCAACAGCACTGTCTACTGCGCCACTGCGTCGCCACAATATTATATTATATTATATTATATTATATTATATTATATTATATTATATTATATTATATTATATTATATTATATTATATTATATTATATAAAAAAATAACAATATGTTATATTATGTAATATATAAGTACATTTTTATAATAAAAATAAGTAATATATGTGTTATTGTTAATGTAAAATATAACATAACATGTAACAATATATTTAAAATAATAATAATTTCTGTAATTTATGTAAATAATAGTATATCATTATTTAATATTACATAATATGATATTATTAATATTTGAAAGTAGGGCTGTGCAATTAATCGAAATCGAATCGTAATCGCAATTTAAAATGTTGCAATTAGCTAATCGCAAGAGGCTACGTTATGAAATATATATGTACTATTTCATTTCCCCCGCCCAGAGCAAATGCATGTCTGCCGTCTGTGTGTGACAAGTCTTAAAAGCCAATTGAGTAAGCACATTTTCGTTCTGCCCAATCAGAATTTCGCGGCCGAACTATGCGGAACACCCCCCCCCCCAAAAAAAACCAAACAAACAGAAAAGAGCGGATGAGTGGGATGTTGGGGTCCGCTTCAGAAGCATTATTAGATGAATTAATATGAAAGAAAAACAGCACATCAGTAACATGGAAATATTTTGGTTTTAAAGTCACAGACACCGAACAAAAACAGGTCATTTGTAAGAACTGTCGCAAAATTGTTGCCAGCGTAAATACAACAACCAGCACATAAATTGACTACAAAATTAAATCGCAAATCAAATCGAAATCACAATATCAGTTTATAAATTCCCCTAGTTGTAAGTACATATTATTGTCAAACAAATACTAGTATCTTTTTGTTTTGTAATAATTTCAGAATAAGAAATGTCTTATTGTCTTTTTTTTTGTTTAATTTCACAAGGATATGTATGATGGAACAAACTAAATTTCATATATGTACAGTTTATATTAGAATAAATAATTTTAGAATGTTAAAATATTACATAATCATTACTTTTTTGTAATGCATCACATTGTTTTGTGTATAAAACTAATAAAATAATATTAAAGTATAAAAAAATAACAGAATGTATATTTCTTATTTTATTTTACATGCATTTCATTTTTTAAAATAATAATTTAATAACATAAATATGTCTTTCCTGCTCTTTTTACAGCTCTAGAATACCACAACCTTAACACTTCAGTAGCAACTCGAGATTACTGGGTAATCACAGGTAATTACCGTAACAAGTTCAGCAGCTAACCAGCACCCAGACAGCCATTTGCCAGTATGTGTTATGTGATTAAGCCAAGCTGATATTTTTTCTCCCTTTTTAAAGTCTTTTAAAACATGCAGAGCCTTCTTTCTTCAGAAAAAAAGCACATTGATATATTATTTAGCTTCCCCATCAACTGATTTAGAGAGTTCACATTGGATCAGAATATTGAGTGTGAAAAAGCTATTTCTAGCTTGAAGTTCTTGCACTTAATGTTCTCTCTGTTGCCTTAGCTAGCTTTTCCTCCTCCTCTTTCTCCCCTTTATATCACTGTCAGAAAAACGGATCTTTTTTACCAAGGTCAATTCTATAGTAATTGCAGTTTTTCGTACGAAAGTTCACTTTGTCACCTTGTTTCATCCCTCTTTGTCTTTCTCTTTCTCTCTCTCCAGTAATTCAAGACGTTGACAGCTCTTCTCTTGAGGGGAGTTATCAGAGCTTTGCTAGTCTAATGGAGCAGCGTCTGGCCGAGCTCTTTCTGGTTGCCAGTCGACATGGCCTCCGCTTCAGGAGAGCCACGACTGTAGGCGACTACACTGTCCAGGTGTGACTTCACTTTGTTAATTGCTTGGAATTTTAGCACTTACAATTTGCTGTTTTTTTCCAATTGAAAAAACTAGCTAAATATATTGATGACTCATCCTGCACTAAGGAATTTTTATCCAATCAAATGCTTTACAATGAGACAGCCCTGCTTTAATATGACTGCAACTAATTAGCAAGCCACAAAATGTTTTCATGGCTGCGACTTACTGTAACTAAGTAATGTAACTAGCTTGTAATTTTAGCGTTTACAATTTGCTGGTTGCTTCACCTGAAAAAACAGAATACATGTATTGATGAGTCATCCTGCACTAAGGAATATTTGTCCAATCGAATGCTTTAGAATGAGACAGCCCGCCCCAATATGACTGCAACTAATTAACAAGCTACAAAATGTTTTCATGGCTGCGACATGCTGTAACTAAGAATGTAATTGCCTGTAATTTTAGCATTTACAGTTTACAGGTTTTTGCGACTTGAAAAAAACATGCTAGATATATTGATGACTCATCCTGTACTAAGGAATTTTCATCCTATCGAATGATTTAGAATGAGACAGCCCCTCCTCAATATGATTTCAACTAAATAGCAAGCCACAAAATGTTTTCATGGCTGTGAATTACTGTAGCTAAGTATATAAATGCTGGTAATTTTAGTTCACAATTTGCTGGTTTGTTTCACCTGAAAAAAATGGATAAAGAAATTGATGACTCATCCTGCACTAAGATTTTTTTATCCAATCGAACACTTTAGGAACGACAGCTTTTGCCCCAATATGACTGCAACTAATTAGTAAGCCACAACATGTTTTCACAGCTGCAATTTACTGTAACTAAATATATAATTGCTTGTAATATTAGTATTATTTACAAGTTGCTGGTTTGCCTCACCTTAAAAAAACAGTATACATATATTAATGACTCATCCTGCACTACGGAATTTTTGTCTAATCAAATGCTTTAGAATGAGATAGCTCCACCCCAGATTGACTGCAACTAATTAACAAGCTACAAAATGTTTTCATGGCTGCGAATTACTTTAACTAAATATATAATTGCTTGTAATTTTAGCGTTTGCAATTTGCTGGTTTGATTCACTTGAAAAAAAAAACAGGATAAAGAAATTGATGACTCATGCTGCACTAAGGAATTTTTTTGTCCAATCCAACACTTTAGGAAGAGACAGCTTTCGCTCCAATATGACTGCAACTAATTAGCAAGCTACAAAATGTTTTCATGTCTCTGAATTACTGTAACTAAGTATATAATTGCTTGTAATTTTAGCGTTTGCAATTTGCTGGTTTGCTCCAGGAAAAAACAGGATAAAGAAATTGATGACTCATCCTGCACTAAGGATTTTTTTGTCCAATCGAATGCTTTACAATGAGACAGCTCCACCCCAATATGACTGCAGCTCATTAACAAGCTACAAAATGTTTTCACTGCTGCAAATTACTGTAGCAAAGTCTATAATTGCTTGTAATTTTAGCGTTTACAATTTGCTGGTTTGCTCCACCTGAAAAAACAGGGTACATATACCTGTAGTGATGACTCATCTTGCACTACAAAATTTTTGTCCAGTCAAATGCTTTAGAACGAGATAGCTCCACCCCAATTTGACTGCAACTAATTAACAAGCCACAAAATGTTTTAACAGCTGCGACATACTGTAAGTAATATATAGAGAATGGATCAAAAATACTGATGACTCATCCTGCACTTTGATGATTTTTGTCAAATCAGATGCTTTAAAATGGCCCTAGTACAATCTGCGACCTATTCCAAAGTTTGAAAGAAAAGTTTATGGTTCCAATCATGCTAAAACTAAACCTAATAGAGATTTTAAATTATTGACAATCTTGCTCATTTTGCATGCAAATACAGTAGGTTAGCAATCATAAAAGAGTTTATTTACACATTAGAATCATTTTTTTTGGGGTGTTTTCTAAGCATCAAACAATCTTCAAATATGTTTTCCTCATACAGATGGTCAGTATCCGGCGACTGTCTGGTCCTAAGAATCCAGCTGAGATGACCTACTACATACAAGTGAACGGTTCTCCAATAACAGGCACTACTGCAGCTAAAACCCTCAGCACAGTGGACTCTCAGACCATGGCTCTCACTCTTGGCTATTTCATCCAGATTCAAGCTGAGGGTATGCATATACTGTATTTCACTCATCTAGCCTAGTTCCTTTGTATCATCTGCAGAAATAACTGTGTGAGTGTTAACTGTAACTCGCATGTAGAGCTATGTTTAAAGTGTCAAAAGTGATTAGTTATTGTCAAAGTTAATATTTTTGCTTCTCTTAGCTAATACTCATATACTTGAGGAAAGTCATTTGAAGAACTCCCCAAATATAACAAATAAATCCCTGAACACACAGAGTTTGTGTCAAAGAACTAGCGGCGTAAAAACTGACTTTGTTGTTGTCTCGTGTCCGCTGTGTTTGGTCCCGTCTGGACCAAAAAGATGCATGTGAACACATCAAACAGACAACAGCAGACTGAAACAAGAAACTACAGTGTATGTCTGCGTGAGAAGATGTATATTTCCACACCTGCAGGTGGCAGTATCTGTATTCTCATTCCACAAAGATAAAACCGAACAAGTGCTGCACACATACAAACCGTAAAAGAGCAGTGTCTACATACCATTTTCACAAAGCTTCTCGCTCACATCAGAGGGATAATCGTTTGCAAATATTTAAGAAACGCAACAAAATAATAGCCAGATTCTTTGTGTTCCATCTTGACTTGTTTGCTTAGTTTAGAAACTTCAGATGTTGTTCTCATGCTCAGATTGGCAGCTGAACAGCCAGTCAGAACCTCTCTCTTTTACTGATGCTTAATTTTACATGCTAAATCAGGCAAACTTCTTCTAATGTGAGTCAGACAAGTTTTTTGCCATGATGAAAAACCTACACAGGTTCATTCTGAAAGCGTAGCCTTATATGCATTTCTGGAGATCACGAATTATGTAGCCAGAAGTATGTATAGCTGCATTTCATCTTTAAAACGAATGCTACGGGGCGGTATGATGCCATTCCTTTTCACGCTTACCAGTTGACTGCTTAACTTCAGATGGGCAGCTTTTCCGCTGTTACCAGTTTGTCCAGTAGCTCGCCATGTACATTGGCGGGCTTGAGACACACAAAGTAGTTGAGGACAGAGTTAGAGTCCGGTGAAGAATGGTTCAAAACCAGAAGCAAAAATAGACAAAAACAGAAGCCAAAAAATTAAAAAAGAACAAGGAAATAACAGGGTGAGAATGTGGTAAAATCTGAAAACGTGGTAAAAATCAGGCGAGAGCTTTTCTTTTTTTTTTGGTTGCTTTTTAAAACTGTCGGTTGGGTTTAGGAAAAGGGGTGGGCGGGTTAATCTGTGCTTTTGTAGCCAAACAGTCAAACAGTATTTAACACCGCCATACAGTATTTTTTAACTGGTATTAAAAAAATACCAATTATTCATCTCCTTCTTTTCGTGTCTGGATTTATAAGGACCAATTCTATTGTAAAATTATTCGCTGTCTGGGGACCCTTTCTCGAAAATTTAGATCTAAAACCTGCTCAATATGAGCCCAGCAATACTCACGAAAGCAGACCAGCAGACTACCTTTCAGTACACCAGCACACTACTTTTTGACGACTTTACCTTGTAGCGCTACAACCGTAATACTGTATTTCCAACAGCTGAAATCAAATGTATGCTGGGTGACATTACACCTTGCAGGCACAGGACATCAACATGACGTCATATTGACGCTGTACCCCAACGTACCGCAACGTCGTGGGGACGTTGGATTTTGTTTGGAAATGAAAATGAGGTTGACGTTAGAACCGAACGTTAGGTTGACGTCAATGTCCAATCTCCAACCTAAAATCAAGCTAAAATTAACCAAATATCAATGTTTAATCATGTTACACCTTGACATTGTGTGGACATTACCACTATGACATCCATCAGACATTGGATTTTGGTCACTTTCCAACACCTAAAATCAACCAAATATCAATGTAATTTGACGTCATTATTGGACGTCAAAATATCGTTGTCCTTAGACACTGGCAAGACATTGAATTTTGGTCACCTGACATCATGACCTAAATCTAACCTAATATTAAAGTCTTATGATGTTGTGTGCCTGCTGGGCAGTTAACTGTAAGACATCTACATTCTGAGACAATGTTGTTTGAATGTTCTGTTGTGCTTAAAAAATCCTTAAAAAAGAGACCTAATCAAAAAAGTATCACTTAACAACTCAGCGCGAAAGTATCCAGCTTCAAACCTCGCCTTGCTATCACTGTAATATTTATAAAGCAAGAACAACCATCAGAAATGTTTTATCTGCGAAGCTCTGCATTAATGAACCAAAAATGACCCGAAAATTCTGCTTTGCCTCGACAAGGAGCCAAAAAAATGAGATTGATAATGCTGACTTATTCTTCCAAATGAGGTCTACAGCTTCTCTGGAGAAACCTCGGGGGGTTTGGGTGTAGAGAGTTTACACAAGTTTACTGAGCTCTCAACTGGGGAGTAGAGCCTGGTTTTGTCTGCCAGAGATGAGCAAAGCCCCAGTTTTGTATGAATAAAACACAATCAGACCCAGCAGTGGGGGTTTAATCTCTCAGATAAGAGCTACAGCCCAAAGACAGATTCAGCTCATTAGGAGCAAACCGCAGACAGTAGAAGACAGAGGAGGGCTGGATTACTGTAAGTGGAGACGCAAGTGTCGGAAATCATCTGCAAACTCCGGGAATGAATCGATTGATTTCTTATGTAGTCAAACCAAAAACTGTTCAGGCACCTTCAACACTTCTCACATTATCACAGTTTGTTTCCTGCGGTATAGAACATGGTAATAAAATATGACAAGAGTTCAGTTATTTGCTGTTAAACCGTGTCAGAACAAATTCATCTGGATAGTATCAGATAACTTTGAACGAAAGGTAAATTATGTAATGGATTACTGTATACACTTACTCACTTTGTTAGGGACACCATACTACCGGTTTGAATTAGTCCTTCATGGCATAGATTCAACAAGGTACTGGAAATATTCCTCAGAGATTTTGGTTCATATTGATGTGGTAGCATCACGCAGTTGCTGCAGATTTGTCAACTGCACATCCATGATGTGAATCTCCCGTTCCACCACATCCCAAAGGTGCTGTATTTGATTAAATTATGGTGACTGTGGAGGCCGTTTGAGTACAGTGAACCAGTTTGAGATGATTTGCGCTTTATGACATGGTGCGTTATCCTGCTGGAATTAACCATAAGAAGATGGGTACACTGTGGTCATAAAGGGTTGGACATGGTCAGCAACAATACTCGGGGTAGGCTGTGGCATTGACACAATGCTCAATTGGTACTAATGGGCCCAAAGTGTGCCAAGAAAATATCCCCCACACCATTACACCACCACCACCAGCCTGAGCCGTTGCTACAAGGCAGGATGGATCCATGCTTTCATGTTGTTGACGCCAAATTCTGACCCTACCATCCGAATGTCGCAGCAGAAATCAGATGAGAGACTCATCAGACCAGGCAACTTTATTCCAATCTTCTATTGTCCAAATTTGGTGAGCCTGTGCGAATTGTAGCCTCAGTTTATTGTTCTTAGTGGACAGGAGAAGCACCCGGTGTGGTCTTCTGCTGCTGTAGCCCATCTGCCTCAAGGTTCGATGTGTTGTGCGTTCAGAGATGCTCTTCTGCATACCTCGGTTGTAACAAGAGATGGTTGTGCGTGAAAATTCCAGTAGATCAGCAGTTTTTGAAATACTCAGACCAGCCCGTCTGGCACCAACAGCCATGCCACATTTAAAGTCACTTAAATCACCTTTCTTCCCCATTCTGATGCTTCTGCATTCTGCAGCAGATCGTCTTGACCATGTCAAAATGCCTAAATGCACTGAGTTGCTGCCATGTGATTGGCTGGAATTTATGTTAATGAGAAGTTGGACAGCTGTACCCAGTGCTTAATTTGTGAATTGCGAGGTCCAGGAACAGATCGGGGTAACTGGTCCGGAATGTTACCCGAGGATGTAGAGGTGTCGTGGACGAAAGTGGAGAGAGGGGGGATTTGTCACAAACGAAAGTGAAGAGGGTTGGGGAGTCGCGGAAGAAAGTGAACAGCGGACGGCGAAGGAGGTGGTTGAGGAGGGGGATCAGTAAAATGAGGTGTGCCGGATCACATTTCAGAGGTGCCGGATCCGGCGTGTTCCAAATTAAGCCCTGGGTGTATCTAATAAATTTTGTGATTTTTGTGGTATAAGTGTTACCTGCCGATACAGATTTTTGCTGATTCTGATTTTCTTTTTAAAAACTATAATTGATAGCATAAAGAAACAAAATATACTTTTATTTTATTGTTTTTCATGATCAAAATATAATCAATTTGAAATTAAATTTAAAAAAAATTCATTAGTTTCTTTCACACTGCAACAACACTAACAAAATGTATAATTTTCAACTGTTTAATACAATTCACTTGATACAATTTTTGTATTTGTATTTCTCTTGTTCTGGTAAAGCACTTGCTGACAACTAAATGTGACTATTTTCTCTCTCTCTGAAAGCAATTTTACCTGATATGTCCATCAGATATTTTTACTCAAACAACAGAGAGGCTCTGATTGGCAGTTCATCTACCAATCTGAGCGCAAAAACAAAAACTGAAGTTACGAAACTAAACAAACAAGTCAAGAGGGAACACAACAAGTCTGGCTGTTATTGTTGCTTTTCTTAAAAATTTGCAGATGACATGGATCATCCTTCTGAATCATTCTTCGATGAGCGAGAAGTGTTGTGAAAATGTTTTTTTTTCTTTAACTCAAACAACTTTTAAAAATATCTTTAAAAAAAAAAACAACAACAATAGCATACAAAAAATGTGTGATTCCGATCCCTGACCAGACGATCTGTGCATCTCTAGATTAAAGGCAACCAAAAATAATTCAGACAACTGTTAGTATGAAAGTATTTTCATAAATATCAATACTTAGTGACCGCCTGTAGTCTCTGCTGTCAATTAGATTCATGGAAATTTCAAATTAAATAATTTTGCCGATTGATTAAGTATAAATTGTCACAGTGTACTTTACTTTTTGCTATCCACACTAGATCGCATTCTGAACTATAGTGTCCTGCATCCATTACACAGAAAAATCTAAATTTAAGTATTTTCAGCATAATTTATGCATCACAGGTTTATTGTGAAAACGTACCACTGTATACATTTCTGGAGAGCACAGATTATGTAGCCAGAGCTACATACTGTATGGCTCTTTAAAATGAATGCTACAGGGCGGTATGACGCCGCCGCCGACTTCTGTTTCTTTTCGCGCTACTAGCTGACCGCTTACCTCCGTGTGGACCGTTTTTCTGCTGTTACCAGTTTCCCCAGTAGCTCGGACTTGACATGCAGAGAGGAGTTGACCGCGAAGACGGGGGTTTGAGTCCGGCGAAGAACAGTTCCAAAAAGCAGTTAAAACAAAAGGCAAAAAATAAAATGAACAAGTAAATAACAGGTTTAGAATGTGGTAAGATCTAAAAACGTGGTAAAAATTAGGTGGCCGCAAGGGCTTTTCTTTTTCTAGAATCCTTCTAGAAAACACTGTGGGTTGGGTTTAGGGAAGTGAGTGGGCGGGTCAATCTGTGCTTTGGAAAACACTATCGGTTTGGTTTAAGGAGGGGTGGGTGTGGGGATCGGTTGGTCAGTCAGTCAGTCAGTCAGTCAGTCAGTCAGTCAGTCAGTCAGTCGACAGCAGCCTCTGGTGGATTTATGCAAAAACAGCAGGCGTGAATGACACTCACGAGAGAAATTTGAGATCTGAAAAAGCATACACATCTGCCTCGCTATGGATGGATTCGCAGAAACAAAAACTGCAAAAAAATGTACCTCCTGGGACATATTTTGCGATGTTCAGAAATGTATATAGCAGTACATATCAATAATGAGCCTGGGCTGCATTTATTACTGAAAACTGTACTAAATTAAACTGAAGAAATTTTTTTATTTTTTATTTAGGAGTAACAAGTTACAGTGTAGTAAAAAAAATATTTCTGATGTCTGAATGATGTTTTTGGTCTGATTTGTTTGTGTAAACAGCGGTGGTCAAGAGCATGCCGAGTAATGTCTGGATTCTGGCGGTCCTGATTCCCGTATCATTGGTTATAGTCGTGGTGGTCATGGCAGCTGCTATTATATGTCGGAGAAACAGAACCGTTTTCAAGACCAGCGCGTTCCGCAATTTCCATCCCCGCACCAAGGTAAGCTTTTCCAGACCACGACTCTTTCAATAAACACATCACTGTCTTGTCCAAATGAGGATGGTTATGTCGGCATCATATTAATTTGTTCTTTTAAAAATTTGTGACAATGGGTCTCACTTGCTTATAACTGCAATAGAGATACAAGATGATTAAAATACTGATAATTAGTTATAGTTTTCTATGGGTCAGTAATACTGTAAAACTATGTTTTTTTTAAAAAATAAATTTAAATCTAAAAACACTTGAATGCAAATATTTGTAAATGAGATATAAAAATATATATAATTGTATTATTAAATCATTCTTTGTATTTTTTATTTTATATAAATATATATTAAAAGTAATTTACATTTGATGTAATTAAATTATTATTATAAAGGTGATGTTTGTATGTTTGTAAGTAAATATTTTTGTATATATTTTTTATTTTCTACATATAAATATAGAAAATCTAATATAAATCTATTTCTATTATATTCGATTAATCTTTTTTATTAATATTATTTGCATATTTTATTTATTTTTTGAATATAAGATATACACATTAAATATAAGTTAATTTATAATGTAAATAGTTTTACATTTACATTTACATTTAGTCATTTAGCAGACGCTTTTATCCAAAGCGACTTACAAATGAGGACAAGGAAGCAATTTACACAACTATAAGAGCAGCAGTGAACAAGTGCTATAGACAAGTTTCAGGTGTGTAAAGTCTAAGAAGCAAAGCATTAGAAATTTTTTTAATTAAACAGTGTATTTTGCTTTATTCGTTTTTTAAAATATATTTTTAATCATTAATATTATTTAATTATACATTTTTAAATAATAAAACATTAATATTTAAAATGTAGTTACTTTTGGTCATGGAATCAAATAATAATTACTTTATTCATGTTATGTGTGTGTGCATACATACATATAACAATACTTTCTGGTTTATTTGTCATATTTAATTCTCTTCACATTAATGAATCAGCCTTATTTTTAATGAGGAAATGAGACTCATCATAATGTCAAACCAATGATCCCTAAACCACTAACAAGTCTAAAACATCCTGCTTTCCTTCATGAGACCACAAAATACCTTTCTTGATGATTTAATATCCGAGTATGGTGCTCAACATAAACCTCTGAGATTTTTACTTGTGTGTTATACACTTTATGTTGTTGACACCACACATGAAATATGCTGCATAAAACCTTGGAATGACACATTTCACTGTGACACTCCCAAAATATCCCTGTCTTCACTGCTTCCCTGTCCAGACCTCATATCGAAGAGATGGCAGTTATCACCACCAGGTATTTCTGGCTTGTGCATGGTGTTTGACTGCATGCTTACAGCAGTGTTTTATGCTGATGAAATGTTTTCATCATTTTTTTTTTGTCAACAGTTTTTTGTACTTAATGGAAATGAGACGATAACTAAACAAAATGCAGTTTTGAATGACAAAAACTATGACGAAAATTAACCGATATTTTTGTCAATGAAATTAAAAGATGAAAATGTAAAGGATGGACAGTTTTGGAGAATAACCAGATATTCAGCGTCTGTTTGGTTGAGTCTGAGGATGAATAAGCTGCTATAAATAAAATATTGTGTGTGCATGTGAGGCTCAGGTGCAATCGCAGATTTCATTTTTTTAATTAGTTTTTTTTTTAATGTAAAGCCTATCATCAGTGCACCTATCTTCTTTTAAACTGACAGCATATATATATATATATATATATAGTTGAAGTCAGAATTATTAGCCCCCTTTTGAATAAAAAAAAAATAATAATTTATACTTCCCAAATGATGTTCAACAGAGCAAGGAAATTTTCACAGTATGTCTGATAATATTTTTTCTTCTGGAGAAAGTCTTACTTGCTTTATTTCGGCTAGAACTTTAAAGTCAATATTATTAGCCCCTTTAAGCTAACTTTTTTTTCAATAGTCCACAGAACAAACCATCGTTATGCAATTACTTGCCTAATTACCCTAACCTGCCTAGTTAACCTAATTAACCTAGTTAAGCCTTTAAATGTGACTTTAAGCTGAATAGAAGTGTCTTGAAAAATATCTAGTAAAATATTGTTTACTGTCATCATGGCAAAGATAAATTAAATCAGTTATTAGAAATGAGTTATTAAAACTATTATGTTTAGAAATGTGCTAAAAAAATCTTCTCTTCGTTAAACAAAAATTGGGGAAAAAAATAAACGGGCTACTAATTCAGGGGGGCTAATAATTCTGACTTCAACTGTATATATATATATATATATATATATATATATATATATATATATATATATACACACACACACAGTTGATACAATCATTCAGTTTAACTGGAATAAAATAATGGACAAAACAATTAAATGTAAAAACTGCCAATATTCAATAATGTCAATATTATTAGCTCTGTTAAGATTTTTTTAAAATTATTAGTAGATTTTTGTTGTCTTTTTTTGTTGTTTTTGTTGACTTGTCTAGTTAACTTAATTAACCTAGTTAATCTTTTAAATGGGGGCAGTGCAGTGGGGCAGTGGGTTACGATGTCGCCTCACAGCAAGAAGGTTGCTGGTTCGAGCCTCGGCTGGGTCAGTTGGCATTCCTGTGTGGAGTTTACATGTTCTCCCCGTGTTTGCGTGGGTTTCCTCCGGGTGCTCCGGTTTCCCCCACAGGTCCAAAGACTAAGCTAAAATTGTCCATAGTGCATGTGTGTGAATGAGTGTATGGGTGTTTCCCAGTGATCGGTTGCAGCTGGAAGGGCATCTGCTGTCTAAAACATATGCTGGATAAGTTGGCGGTTCATTCTGCTGTGGCGACCCCTGATGAAGCCGAAAAGAAAAGGAATGAATGAATGAATCTTTTAAATGGCACTTTAGGCTAAATACTACTATCTTGCAAAATCATCGTAACAAAGACAAAAGAAATTAGTTACTAGAAATCAGTTTTTAAAATGTATGTATTAAAATTGTTAAAATAGAAAAAAATCGCAGTTAAACATAATTTGAGAAATAATTTGAAAGAATGCCAATTTCACAGGAAAGCTAATAATTTTGTATTAAACTGTGTGCATTTATATGAAGAATGCATTGCTAGGTTATTATTATAAAGAATACATTCATTCTAAGTGTTTTTATTTAATAGTACTTCATGATTGTGTTATTTACACTTTCATATAGTTATTTATTATAAATATTAAATAATATAGTTTCTCCTAACCATATAATGAGGTTAGAGATTTTAGATATATGCTTAAATAATAAATGCGACCCTGGACCTTAAGGGTACAGAAATTTACAGAAAATTTGAAAACTGAATAAAGAAGTTTTCCATTGATGTATTTTTTGTTAGAATAGGACAATAGGACAATAAAACAACAACTTTAAAATAAAAAAAAGCCTTTAAAGTTTAGCGCTTTTATCAATAAATAACACTACATTTTATTTACAGAAGGAAATTTAGAAAATGTCTTTATGGAAGATGATCTTTACTTCTATATTCTAATGATTTTTTTTTTATTTTTACATAAGACATATTTTAAGGTCAAGGGTCATAAATTACGATTGATCTAAACCTAAAGTACAGTTATGCAATTAAAATCTTAGGACATTTATTTAACTAAAGTATGACTAAAACAATGTAAATTTAGTCAAAAGACTACATAGAACTAAATGAAAAATTGCTGTCAAAAAGAATTTCAATATAAAAGTAAACTTACAGTCATCATTCTTAATGGACTTATAAGAAATCAGTCCTCAATATAAATTTCCCACATATTGGATGAACGCATTGGTCAAATCTAGTGTATTGAGAACGTGTTTGATCCGCAGAGCACTGCTGTCTTTTCTATCGTACCCCTGCTTGAGATTAAAGGACTAACAATAACAGAATTGGGAGGAATTGAAGTAATTCCAAACTATTACTGTAATGATCATATCCTCATCACGCTTGGATTATGAAGTTTTCTAACAGATACAGAGCAAACGCGGGTTAAGAAACTAGGCCACCCTGAGCCGAGAGATATGCCAAGGTTATGTATATGCATAATTAGGTGAAGTTTAAATAGATTCCTTGGGCTTTTTGCATAAATTAAAATATATGTAGAAATCTGAAATATTTATTTATAGTAAAACAGCTGAAAATGCCCTTGCAACTATGTATCGATTTTATATATATATATATATATATATATATATATATATATATATATATATATATATATATATATATATATATATATATATATATATATATATATATATATATATGCGTGAATATATTTCATTTATTCATTTTCTTTTCAGCTTAGTCCTTTTGTTAATCTGGGGTCACCACAGTGGAATGAACCGCCAGCTTTTCCAGCATATGTTTTACGCAGCTGATGCCCTTCCAGCTGCAACCCATCACTGGAAAACACCCATACACTCCATCACACACATACACTACAGCCAGTTTAGTTTACCCAATTATCTATTACCGCATGTCTTTGGACTTGTGAGGGAAACCGGAGCACCTGGAGGAAACCCGCGCGACCACAGGGAGAACATGCAAACTCCTCACAGAAATGCCAACTGACCCAGCCGAGGCTCAAACCAGTGACCTTCTTGCTGTGAGGCGGTCATGCTTCTCACTGCACCACCGCGTTGCCTTGATTATATATCAGAAAATTCGTATTTATTAATTTTGAAACAAATGATATATAAACATTTAAATATGTATGTAATTTTTGTTTTGTACAGGTTAGTTTTCATGTGTTTGTGTGTGTGTGTGTGTGTGTGTGTGGGTGTGTATTTGTACATAGTGTACAGTGCTCAGCATAAATGAGTACACCCCATTTTGAAAATTAATATCTTATCCATTTCTCAAAATATATGAGTATAGGTCATGTATTTTGGTGCATTTGAACAAAACTGATTTATTAAACAGATATATTTATTAAAATATCATTTATTCACCGATCTTTAGAAATAGAAAGATAATACATAGAAATTCAAGCAAAGTATTGCAAAAAAGAAAAGAAAATACAAACTATAAAATTTCAATACATTTTTTTTTTGTTTCTCTTGATTTTTGCTCTTGACAAAAAACATAATAATTATATTATATTATATTATATTATATTATATTATATTATATTATATTATATTATATTATATTATTTTAATATTATATTATATTATATTATATTATATTATATTATATTATATTATATTATATTATATTATATTATATTATATTATATTATATTATACTTTATTATATTATATTAGATCATATTACATTATATTATTTTATATTATATTATATTATATTATATTATATTATATTATATTATATTATATTATATTATATTATATTATATTATATTATATTATATTATATTAGATCATATTACATTATATTATTTTATATTATATTAGATCATATTATATTATATTATTTTATATCATATATATATATATATATATATATATATATATATATATATATATATATATATATATATATATATATATATATATATATATATATATGATAATATGTAAAACTAATAACACATTTTATTTATTTATTTATTTATTTGAAGTTTAAGAGGTTTTTTGAGAGTTCAAGAGATTTTCTTCTGCTTTGGCATTCTGCCAAGCTCCTATCACAAATACTTATAAAACATTTAATCAGTTCAAAACAGTTAAACGATGACTCCATTTTCTCTTTAAGCT
Organism: Danio aesculapii; assembly: GCF_903798145.1. Lineage (NCBI taxonomy): Eukaryota > Metazoa > Chordata > Actinopteri > Cypriniformes > Danionidae > Danio > Danio aesculapii. The sequence goes on along the minus strand of NC_079459.1, from coordinate 21,937,994 downwards.
GAACTATCCCTGAAGTACAACTCTATTGTTTTTAGTAACAATATGCTAATCAATTGCAATTATGCTAATCTCCTCTTTGATCGCCCTCCCTCTTAGCCGTGTTCTCCTGATCTGAAAACATTTCCAGCTCTGTCCAATTAAGACGTCCTTTCAGGAACATTTGTTTTGCTTACCCGCCACAATTCACGGATCATTATAGGAAAGTGTTCATTTACACGTGATCAGTCGCATGTGTCTGCATGCTTTCTGCTTTTACCTGCACGTGTTTGAACAGTCATTGTGTGTTTTTTTGCTTGTGTGTGTGTGTGTGTGTGTGTGTGTGTGGGACCTACAACTCAAATTAGACTTGGATTAAAGTGAGATTTATGTAAGGTTGTTGTGGTCTGTCACGACCCCGTCAGCCAGTGAAAGACTCTTAAATACAACCAGACGCAAAGCGCGAGTGAATTATAGTTCAGCTGGGTTTTGAATTATATGGGATTTGATCTCATTCAAGGTCAACCTGCAATACAGAATGTTCTGGAAGATGGTACAGCCATGAAAAAGAGTGTAAACATGGTTGGTGTTATCAAAATATTTTACACTGTAAAATATGCTGGGTTCCACACAATCCCTTCATGTTGTCTCAACACATATCAATTAAGTTAACTTAATCATTTTTACTAATTTAAGTGCATTGTACACAAAACAATTACGTTGTCCCCCAATAAACCTTAAGAATTGTGCCGTTTCAATTCATTTTAAATACGGCATTTGAACAAGCTGCAGAAGTCATTTTTGTAATCTAACATTTGTCATTTTGTAAATATAACATTAATTTATTATTAATATTAAAGATTTTTAATGAATACATCATTTACATTCTTTTATTGCATGGTTACTTAGCCTGATTTTATTTAGATTAACTTTGTTAGCATCTTACACTCGATAAAACCTTTATTTACATTTTAAAATCATCTTTTAAAATTGTTTTAAACACACCTCCTCTTTAGACCAGCACACCCATGAGTCCACAAAGTGGCGCAAATGGATATGCTATTTAAACAACGTGGCACAAAACATGACAATTAGGGATGCACTGGTCTGAAAATAGCATAAAAAAAAGTGCCATTCACATCTTGCGCCTTATTGAGCCGGGTGTATGATAGGGCCCATAATGTAATTCATATATTAAATTGTTCAGTGAAATCTGAAATAATCTTTTAACGCATGTATTTTTATTATCACAGTGTTGCCACAGTGGAATGAACCACCAACTTATACAGCATTTGTTTTATGCAGCGGATGCCCTTCCAACCGCAACCCATCACTGGGAAACACATACACACTCATTCACACACAAATACACTACGGACAATTTAGCCTACCCAATTCACCTGTACCGCATGTCTTTGGAATGTGGGGGAAACCGGAGCACCCGGAGGAAACCCACGCGAACGCAGGAAGTACATGCAAACTCCACACAGAAATGCTGCATAGTGCGCCACTGCATCACCCGTATTTTTATTATTATTAATAAATATGAATAATTTTATATAATATAATAATATCATCGTATAAAATCTATTTATAAATTATTTAAAATAAGCATTTTTACAACTGTATTTATTTATTTAAATTACAACAATTCTATAAAAAAATATATACAGTAGCCTGAATTTATTTGCATTACTTTGTCATCATCTTACACTCACTTGATAAAACATTTTTTCACATTTTACAAAGTTATTTTTTTAGATTGTTATATAAATATATTCACTGTACTTATATATGTATGTACATGTAAATTAATAACATACATAGAATTATACAGTATGTATTTATTATTAAATGTAATCTCATAATGTTGTAAAAAATGTTGTCTGTTAATGTTATTTAAATGTGATATTTAATATTTATATTAATTATTATTGTATTTTTGATAATTCTCCTTTTTTAAAATTTGCATTACTCTATATGTGCAAGACATAGGTTTAACCAATGTAAAATTCTACATAGACTTGCTAAAATATACCCTCTGTCAGTGATGCATGTAATAGGTGCAAGCAATCACCAGTGGATCTCATCCAGATGTTGTGGGAATGCCCTAAATTATTTGTTTATTGGACTAAAATTTTTAAAACTTTGAAAGATGCATTCGACATAATCTGGATACAAATCTGGCCATTTTTGGGTTGGCAGTAGATGCTAATCTTTCAGCAATAGTCCGAAAGGCTTTAGCTTTTACTACTTTACTTGCAAGACATAACACTCTTGATTCTTAAGCTAAGGAATAAAATATGAATACTTATTTATTATTCTTTTTGTTTTTTTTATTTAATTATCTTTATTATTATTATTATTATTATTATTATTATTATTAATACAGATATAATGTAATTTATATATTAAATTGTTCAGTGAAAAATAAAATAATCTTTTAATATATGTAATTTTGTTAGTTAACAGCTGTTATTTTAGAGTAAATTTCTGTAATTTAACGTCCGTTATTTTACTGTAAATTTCTGTTATTTAACACTGTTATTTTACAGTGAGTTTCTGTAATTTAACGTCTGCTATTTTACAGTAAATTTCTGTTATTTAACGGGTGTTATTTTACAGTAAATTTCTGTAATTTAGCGTCCATTATTTTACAGTAAATTTATGTTATTTAACGCCATTATTTTACAGTAAATTTCTGTTATTTAACAGCTGTTATTTTACAGTAAATTTCTGTAATTTAGCGTCCATTATTTTAGAGTAAATTTCTGTTATTTAACGCTATTATTTTACAGTAAATTTCTGTTTTTTAACAGCTGTTATTTTAGAGTAAATTTCTGAAATTTAACGTCCGTTATTTCACAGTAATTTTCTGTTATTTAGCGCTGTTATTTTACAGTAAATATGTTATTTAACAGCCAATTTTTTACAATAAATTTCTGTAATTTACGTCCATAATTTTAGAGTAAATTTCTGTTATTTAACAGGTGTTATTTTACAGTAAATTTCTGTAATTTAACGTCCGTTATTTTACAATAAAGTTCTGTTATTTAACACTGTTATTTTACAGTAAATTTCTGTAATTTAACGTCCATTATTTTAGAGTAAATTTCTGTTATTTAACGCCATTATTTTACAGTAAATTTCTGTTATTTAACAGCTGTTATATTAGAGTAAATTTCTGTAATTTATTGTCTGTTATTTTACAGTAAATTTCTGTTATTTAACGCTGTTATTTTACAGTAAATTTCTGTAATTTAACATCCATTATTTTAGAGTAAATTTCTGTTTTTTAACAGCTGTTATTTTAAATTTTTTTCCGGCACCCCAGCTGCCAGAAAAAACTAAAATAACGGAATTTTTTACAGTGTAATTATAATTTATGTATTTATTAAATGTAATCTCATAATGTAAATAAAATTTTGTCTGTTAATATCATGTAAATGTGATATCAACTATAAAAATTACTACAATTATACAAATATGCATATATAATATTGCTATTAATATATAGTGTAAATACCTTGATGCATCAGGCAGAATTTCGACTTTGTCCATTCTATTTGATAACATTCACAGTGTAGCAATGAAACACTTCACTAAAGAATCTTGTAAATGTGACAACACCATGTGCAAAGCGCAACCTCGCATGAATCATTAATCAGATTAATTGCACATTTCCATCATAACAGCGTCGCCCCTTGACACATACATACACCTTTAAAAAGATCCAAGAGTCTCCCAGACACCGTCCGTCCCTCTTCTAGAAGGAGATTGATCCATAATTCATTAAAACCAGCGGCTCCATAGCTCTTCCATATTAAATATCCCATGGCAACTTGATGCATCATATGCGGCCTCCATGAAATATAGTTAGACTCAGAGTACCTTCAGCTCATGAATAAATTAGGATGGCCGGCGTTCCTTTGCGGATTGAAATGAAACATCTGATGCAGAGATTATGTAACTCTTATATGGAGGCTTGTTTCAACCACAGGAGTACAAAAAAATCTATAAGTTTATCTATAAATTGCAAATTTTGTCTTGCATTTTGAGTTTTCTGCGAGATCTAGTTTCAACCATAGAACTAAAAAAATCTCTATACATTTATCCAGTAATTCCGAACTTTGTCTTGCATTTTGAATTTACTCATTAATTTTCTTTTCAATGCAGTCCCTTTATTAATCTGGGGTCGCCACAGGGGAATGAACCGTCAACTTATCCAGCATGTTTTTTTTAAGCAGCAGATGCCCTTTCTGCTGCAACCCATCACTGGGAAACATCCATACACACTCATTCACACACACATACACTATGGAAAATTTTAGCTTACCCAATTCACCTACAGCACATGTCTTTGAACTTGTGGGGGAAACCGGAGCACTTGGAGGAAACACATGTGAACACAGGGAGAACATGCAAACTCCACACAGAAATGCCAACTGACCCAGCCGAGGCTCGGACCAGCGACCTTTTTGCTATGAGGCGACAGCGCTATCCACTGCGCCACATTTTAAGTTTACTGCGAGATATAAAGTTTTGAGTTGATATCTCACAGTTTTGACAATTTTTCACACATATCAGAGAAAAATAGTCCGAATTACGATAAAAAAGTCAAAATTTGGAGGTTATATTGCGTTTTTTTTTTTTTTGCTTCTGAATTGTGACTTTATATACGTTTTTTTAATTGATTTCAAGCAATTCTTTGATGACTTTTTTCCTCAAATATTGCAAGAAATTAATTTGCATTTGCAAGTTTAAAACTCAAATTTGCTTGGTATATTTTTTTACATTTCACCATCTGGGTCTTTCAGTTGAAAGAAAAACTTTAGTTTTTAGAGTTCATGACTTGAAATTTGCAATTTATGAATTCACAATTCTGAAGTTATTCAATAAACTACAAAAGATACAATTTTAATTTGTTTCTCAAAATTGCTAGTTTATATATCTGACTTTCTATCATAATTCAAGTTTTTTTTAATGCCGTTGCTCATTCATAGACTTTCTCACAATTCTGTCTTTCAGAACATTATTAACTTATATTTGTAACTTTATCAATTGAAATAGGAAGATATAACTCGTAATTATGAGGATGGAGGTTGGAGTTAGATTCGGCATTGCGACAAAATCAGAATCCAGAATCTCAAAATTATAAACTCATTTCTCCACGATTGTGGCATTCTTGCAAATATGATATACATACATGCATATTGAAGTCAGAATTATTAGCCCCCCTTAAAATTCCTTAATTTATTTCTTTTTTATATATATTTCCCAAATTATGTTCAACAGAGCAAGGAAATTTTCACAGTGTGTCTGATAATATTTTTTTCATCTGGAGAAATTCTTATTTGTTTTATTTTGTCTACAGAACAAATCATCATTATACAATAACTTGCCTAATTACCCTAACCTGCCTAGTTAACCTAATTAATCTAGTTAAGCCTTTCAATGTCACTTTAAACTGTATAGAAGTGTCTAGAAATATCTAGTAAAATATTGTTTACTGTCATCATGGCAAAGATAAAATAAATCAGTTATGATTGATCGTGGCTGGTCTCTCATCCACAATTATTGATAAGCCAATCAGATTAATCCAAACCTAGCCCGTTTCACATTACTTCCATTATCTTCATTTTGGAAGAATCCCACTTCCTCCCCATCTCCTCTTTTTCCTCCGTTTACCAGGGGGAGCTCTCGAGACCTACCTAATCGCGGACCCCCTTACATGCTTATTGCCCAGGCGGGAGCCCTGGGGTCCGTTCTTCATACCTCGCTTAAATGATCTAAGATGATTTGGCAGATCCTGAATGGTTTAATCTTGATAACTGATCTCTGGCTTATTTGGTTCTTCAAACAAGTTTGGGAATCAGATTAAATGTCTGGATGAATTGATCTGAGATTGCTGCGTGTGTTGTGAAGGACAGATCTATCAATCCTTGAAATCATGATCAACAATTCAACGATTGGCTGACGGCACAGCAGCGTAATGACATCATCTGATTAATATTCAATTATCCATGTGAGCAAAATGACAGAAAATTCGTAGTAAACGGTTTGTTAAATATTATACGCAACAACTTTCAACCTTTGTTGTGGGCTGCACGATTTACACTTTCATGTATTTAGCAATTTATTTTGTTTTACAGTTAGAGCAGATTTTCTGTATTATAGCAGTCATAGTAGTATTATAGTAGCCGGTTTTAATTGGTGTAAAGAATAACTGGATATTTAAATTAATTTTGCCACACAAAAGCATTTAGATATTGTTAAAGGTGTCTGCAACATTTTGTAAAGCATCAATTCACCGTCAAATTAACTGTCAAAACATGTTCATGACTGCATAAATGTATTATTCCTTAAAAAAAAGTTGCATATTGTGCATGTCTAATATCATACACAAATTGTACTAAAGCGATTGTATGCGTTTGTATCTAAAAGGTACATATCCATAAATTTTCTCTTTAAACCACCAGGTGGCAGTCTTTGTACTTTTATTTCGGAGTGCAGATTGCATAAGTTTTATTGATATATATATATATTTTAACTTTAAATATAATTAAATATATATATTTACCATTTCCCCAGTTGTATATAACTACTACTGTAAAAAAAAAATCAGAATTCAGTTCATACATTCAGTATTACCTTTGCTTGAACTGACCCGATCTAATCCTGTTTATATGAAATGAGCCTGCTCCCGAGGTTTAAGCTACCAGAACTGTTGCTATGACAACAACTCTCGGATGAGTTTTGAAGAACGAAACGATCCTGTATTGTGTCAAATCGTCAATAACCAAATCCAGCTAATTAAGTAATCTAGGTACGAATAACAGACCCCTGGGCTCAATTATCGCTGAGGTTACGTTTCTCTCCCGGGACAGCATGCCAAACCTGCTATTGGTATCAAACAATATCCAAGTGTGAACTCTTAAAACCCATAACTGCAAGATACAAGAATATGTTAACTCATAATCCCAAAAACATAAACACACAATTCTAAAAAGAAAATTGTACGTTATAAGCAAACAACTACAACAACAATGTGGCATTTTGTTTATTCTTCTATTCCATAGACATGTTTTAAAATCATCTATGCTCTGTTTATTTCCCCACCATCCAATCAAAATCCATAATTTCCACTCCAGCCAGTGCAGGGTTTCGACTACGCCAAGCAGCACATGGGCCAGACAGGTGAAGAGGCTGTCACTGTCACCAAAGACACCCTCGTCCTGTCCCTCCCCGTACGGGACGCCCCGCTTACACAAGACCGGGTGACGGCATTGCAAGATGGCACGGCCTCAAAAAGACCCCAGTCGACGGATATGCATCTCAGGTGAGTGCTTTTATTATAGAACAAAAGAGCGGCTTGAAAGTATGTGCATATTTTTAGGCGCACCAAATGGAATAAGCTGATAGTATATCGCTCAACTCTCTATAGAACACGCGAGGCTTTAAAGCCTGACTTTCATGAATGTTTTAAAAGCCTTTCCACCCGATATGACCACAAGGTTCTATTTCGGTTGCATTTCTTATCTCCTTCAACTGCAAAATCATGTTCACCTCAAGTATGACGTATAATTACCAGCGAGGGGATTGAGATCTTGAGTTTAAGACACAGCTGAGACATTGAGAGGCATAGAGGGAGGAACAAAGAACACTGCGTGCTTAAGAATAAAGCCATTGTTCTGTTGACATATTTTTAGAATCTAAAACAAGATAGACAGACATGGCAAATATCTGATTGGTACATATTCATGTTTTTGAAACACTTTTTGTGTTTAATTGCCCACATATAACTATTTAATATAAAAATACAGTCTAGTATTATAGAAGTAATTCTAAGGTGCTGATTTGGCGCTGTTGTTATTATTAATGCTGAAAACTGTAGACGAGAAGTTCAAAATAGCATGTTTCTAACTTGATTGACATTCTTTAAATTGAATTAGCATATTTCTAGCATGGTTAACGTTATTAGCATGAGTTAGCATTTTGCTAACATGTTTATAGCAAGATTAACTTATTGATAACATGAATTAGCATGTGGGTAGCATGTGTCTAGCATGAATAACATTGCTGCTAACATGTTTCTAGAGTGGTTATTATTGTTAGCATGAATTAGTATGATGTCATTATTTGGACATGTTTAACAATCTTAACATGTTTATAGCATGTGTCATTACTGTATGTTGTTAGCATTAATTAGCATTTCTGTTATTATTAATGCTAAAAACTGTAGATGAGAAGTTCAAAATAGCATGTTTCTAACTTGATTGACATTCTTTAAATTGAATTAGCGTTTCTAGCATGGTTAACATTATTAACATAAGTTAGCATTTTGCTAACATGTTTATAGCATGATTAACTTATTGATAACATGAATTAGCATGTGGGTAGCATGTGTCCAGCATGAATAACATTGCTGCCAACATGTTTCTAGAGTGGTTATTGCTGTTAGCATGAA